>NW_027556495.1:0-5491 GCF_964204865.1 Styela clava
CTGCTGGAAATCATCACTCATCGGATAAGGTGATTAGTCATAACGATTTTTAATAATAGGGTTACCATATTTTTGGTGTTGAGATTTTTCACGTAATCCAGATTATCAAAATATAGACTACTGATACTGTTATGCTTTTACTGGTCGTAGTTCTGATCTGACCATCAAAATAATGCTACGACTGGGTTTGCGTTTGTAAGAGTGTGTAATTCAGAAGGATTTCTAAATCCAGATGAAAATACAAACGAAGATTGTGGAAATTCAATGAATTCAATTTTTTGTCGAAACAGAAGGATATACGAGAAGCGAGTAGTTGACGTTTGTATAGCTTGGTGTAAATAAAAATATCTAATACACCGCTTCATATTAGATAAGAATATTTCATCTTCGGAAAACAGTTTTGAAGAATTGCATTGCTAGCAATTTTGTTTTGTGATTTGGCACATGTCCCTGTGTTATTTTACCATCATCATCTAGTTATTCACCGGGCTGTATTTTTTGTTCACATGTAGGTGACTCTCCAACGAGATGGCCTGCGTTTCAGAACTTGGCAGACGGAAATGCGGGTAGTGATTCGGAGAAAGCTGTGCCAGGAGGTGACTAAATGAGTTTGCTATGCTAGTTTTTTTTATTAAATACGGTATCGTAAATTGATACCAATGAATGGTAATAAACCAAATCATAATATCATTTGTAGCCCATCACAAATAGCGCAGCTATCTACGAATAATTGTAGTGCAACGTTTAGAAACTCTGGTTTATTTGAGTAATAATGCAATTATCCATTTCAAATATTTCGTTTGTTCGATCAATCAAGAGTAGCGTAATTCTGAATTGGACTAAAACACTGTGATGATGTTTTGTGACTTATGCATGTATTTTTGACCAAAGTTTCAGATAAGTCAACAGACTATCCATCGCACCATCTTCAGAATCACTTTCAATGAGCAATTTGAGTAATTTCAAAGAAAACCATATATATGGAAAAGAAAAAGGCTGTAAATCAATTAAAAAAAAAAAAGCTTTTAAACAAACGCGAACCAGAAAAGAAACGACGAAAAGAAAAATAATTGCACGGATTGGTATATCTTGCGAGAAGTTTATTGTAAAGCTTTAAGACATCTCTGTATAATTCATAAATATGAACCGGCAGTGAGCATAATCTTGTCTCTCCTCAACAACTTAACCTAGTGAGCATATACACATTCGTATACATACTTGGCATACATTTTTACTATTTAATTATAAATTCAAAATAACAATTATGTTTTTGTTTTCCGAGTTGGTGCAAAAATTTTAAATAAATTGTGCAAAGATTCTAAATTGATATTGAGGTTCAATAATTTCATTTTGATCGCTTGTATAGTTGACTGTATAATCAATCACTGCTATAATTAGGCGCCCTGAGACATTTGAGTTATATTTGGTGTAATGTTTCTCATTTTAGTTGACATGGCAAAATTTCGTTTCGCATTTATAGGCCCCACTGAAAACGTCACTTTATTGAACATTTGAGATATGTTGTGTATAATGTTCCTCGATATTTTATTCAGAATTTCGTGTTTTAATTATATACCTTCTGAAATGGTCGAATGGTTGAAATTTTTTTTGAATGCTCCTCAATATTATTGCCGTTCAAAAATATCATTTTGCATTTACATGACACACTTACGTAGCTGAGTAGATGACGATTTGCGATTAATTTTCTGTTTTGTTTTTCAATACGGTTTCAAAATTTTGTTTTATAATATTTGTCACTCTCAAGTTATCGGATAGGTGAACATTAGAGATAAATTTTGAGCAATTTTCCACAACATCGAAATATGATTAGTATTTCAGTTAAATTTCACACACTTAAGTGTGTGAGATCTATTTTGTGTCAGATTTCTCAATACGATTCCAGAATTTTGTTTCAATAGTTGTATGCCACACTTAGGTGGTCGGATATGCGGACATTTGAGATATATATTTTGTGTAATGTTTCTCAATATTATTTCAGAATTTTCATTTCAATTTTTGTATACCCCACTTAGGTGGTCGGATAGGTGGACATTTGAGATATGCTTTGTGTAATGTTTCTCAATATGATTTCCGAGTTTCCATTGCGATTGTTTTATGCCACACTTAGGTGGTCGGATAGGTGGACATTTGAGATCTACTTTGTGTAATGTTTCTCAATGTGATTTCAGAGTTTTCATTGTGATTGTTTTATGCCACACTTAGGTGGTCGGATAGGTAGACATTTGAAATATACTTTGTGTAATGTTTCTCAATATGATTTCAGAATTTTCATTTCAATTCTTGTATGCCACACTTAGGTGGCCGGATAGGTGGACATTTGAGATATACTTTGTGTAATGTTTCTCATTACGATTTCGGAATTTTCATTTTAATGTTTCATGCCACACTTAGGTGGCCGGATAGGTGGACATTTGAGATATACTTTGTGTAATGTTTCTCAATATGATTTCAAGAGTTTTCATTTTGATTGTTTTATGCCACACTTAGGTGGTCGGATAGGTGGACATTTGAGATATACTTTGTGTAATGTTTCTCATTACGATTTCGGAATTTTCATTTTAATGTTTCATGCCACACTTAGGTGGCCGGATAGGTGGACATTTGAGATATACTTTGTGTAATGTTTCTCAATATGATTTCAAGAGTTTTCATTTTGATTGTTTTATGCCACACTTAGGTGGTCGGATAGGTGGACATTTGAGATATACTTTGTGTAATGTTTCTTAATATGATTTCAGAAGTTTCATTTCAATTCTTGTATGCCACACTTAGGTGGCCGGATAGGTGAACATTCGAGATATACTTCGTGTTATGTTCTCAATATTATTTCAGAATTTTCATTTTAATGTTTAATGCCACACTTAGGTGGCCGGATAGGTGGACATTTGAGATATATTTTGCATGATGTTTTTCAATACGATTTAAGAATTTTCATTTTAATGTTTAATGCCACACTTAGGTGGCCGGATAGGTGGACATTTGAGACACTTTGTGTAATATTTCTCAACATGATTTCAGAATTTTTATTTCAATTCTTGTACGCCACACTTAGGTGGCCGGATAGGTGGACATTTGAGATATATTTTGTGTGATGTTTCTCAATATGATTTAGGAATTTTTTTTAATTGTTGTATGCCACCCTTAGGTGGTCGGATAAGTTGACATTTGAGATATATTTTGTGTAATGTTTATCAATATGATTTCAGAATTTTTATTTCAATTCTTTTATGCCACACTCAGGTGGCCGGATAGGTGGACATTTGAGATATATTTTGTGTGATGTTTCTCAATATGATTTAAGAATTTTTTTTTTCAAATGTTGTATGCCACCCTTAGGTGGTCGGATAAGTTGACATTTGAGATATATTTTATGTAATGTTTATCAATATTATTGGAATGCCATAATTTTGACTTGGTATTGATATCTTGACACTCACAACATAGAATCTGTTTAATCTATATGTTGCACCATAGATAGGGTTGGAATAGGCGAACATTTGTGATATGCTCTGTGTATTTCTCAGTTTCAAATATATAACACGTTTGGATCAATTTGTTTCGATTTGTCTACCTTCACCTTGCATTTTGAGTATTTTTTGATATAGAAGAATATTTCCAACACCAAACACAGTGCATCTCCCTTCCACGAAAGACGGAACATTGAAAAAGAAATGCTATTTTTTGTGATAAATATTGCTAAAGGGTTCGAATCCATCGGAAATTGAAGCGAGGTCATACGCTTTAAAATGTGTATTAAAATAAAAGCAACATCAGTTATGTAGACATCCAGAGCGACATATAAGAGGAGTCCGACTTAGTGCCGAAATAGGCTAAAACATTTGGTGGTCTGAATTAAGTGGACGAATTAAGCGGACAAAAATTCTATATCTTTTATCGAGAGGATTGTGTTGACTCTTTTTCTCCGTAGTTGTCAACGGCTCTCGCGCTCTCCAAGCACGTATTTAAAAACAATGATACGGACACAGGAACGACGTCCGCTTAAGTACTGCAATTATGGCAGGTCCGTTTAACTACCGTAATAGAGTTATATATATATATATATCAGCGAGCTAATAAACAAAATATCCCAGTTTGAATATGAGTTCCATAGTCAGACCCGTCCCACCGCTTATACAATCAAAAGTGTATGCGAAAGATTGCGATCCTTTCAAAACTATTCGATCATTAATCAAGCAAATAACATATTTCTAAATAAATTTCTACCGTTCAAAATTACCACATGCAGAAATAACTTGGAGAAACTAAGAATTAAAAGTAAATTCATTTTACCTGTTTGGTCTTTCATCCACTTTCACGCAAATCAACGGCACAGGATTCAATTCATCTGAAGTAATTTCAAATCCCACAAAACAGCTGCTACCGTTTATATATGTATGCTTTAATCAGTTCGCGTAACTAAACATTCTTGAAAAAGTGTACATGAAGAGCGACCGTAAGTTACGTGTTATATGTGTATTACAAAATCGAATACCTCAAGCACAATTCACCCTGTGGGTATATTTCTTGAAAACAAACAGATACTTTTACTTCCACCTGATACTTATTAATTAAACTTGAATATAAGCTGTTCCCTGGCTGTTTTGTGACTTTACCACAATAATACCTGCTAGCAGACGAAATTAAACATCACCATGAGCCGTATAACCGCCGAGGTAGAAGTCCGGAGAAAGTTTCCAACCCACAAGTCGCGGTAAGGTTGAATATTAAAACAGTAATTGTACAGTTCTATGAATTGATAATAAACTTTCGTTATATTCATTAAAACTTCTGTTTTATTTGAGATAGTAAATATTACGCCATATTTGCTCACTAAACGTTTCACGGAAACTGTGTTGACAATACAGCTTCCTGCATTTTTTTCGTTCCACCTATCACGTATCTGGTTTATCTTTAAAAGTATATCAATTTCAAATCTCCCACCACTCACAAATGTATGTTTGCATGCCGTTTAAAATTGTTAAAGATTTTGAAGAGCCACATTCTAAATTTCATTCTAGTCATCGATCAATCTCAGAGTATTTGGCTCTGAATCTAACATTCGATTTATTGTGGAGGAATTAAAAATATTATTACTTATTCAACTATTTCAAATGTAGAAAAATAAGCAAATATATAAATTTCCCTTTTGTACTAGTTCGAGATTGCTATTTATCGAAGTAGTGCTGGGTATTTCCATCTTAGCGAAATTGCGATAACTACTAAACTTCACGATACATTGAACTTTCCTAAAACGAGCATGGAAAATTACCCTTATACGAGAACTCATATTATACTGAAAGTCTTACAGAATTCATTGTTCTAGGTGGCCTTGGCACACAAATTCTCACACAGTTGCTTACTGAACAACGCCTGATGTTACAAAATCATGAAATTTTTAATTTATTGCGACTATATATATACTACGATCAATATCTGACCGGTGTGAAAAAAATAGATAGCTATTCATTTT
>NW_027556496.1:0-17504 GCF_964204865.1 Styela clava
CCAATAACCCTGCTAAAACGCTTAAAAACAGTGAAAAACCGTCAAAAAACACCAATAACCCTGCTAAAACGCTTAAAAACAGTGAAAAACCGTCAAAAAACACCAATAACCCTGCTAAAACGCTTAAAAACAGTGAAAAACCGTCAAAAAACACCAATAACCCTGCTAAAACGCTTAAAAACAGTGAAAAACCGTCAAAAAACACCAATAACCCTGCTAAAACGCTTAAAAACAGTGAAAAACCGTCAAAAAACACCAATAACCCTGCTAAAACGCTTAAAAACAGTGAAAAACCGTCAAAAAACACCAATAACCCTGCTAAAACGCTTAAAAACAGTGAAAAACCGTCAAAAAACACCAAATAACCCTGCTAAAACGCTTAAAAACAGTGAAAAACCGTCAAAAAACACCAATAACCCTGCTAAGACGCTTAAAAACAGTGGAAAACCGTCAAAAAACACCAATAACCCTGCTAAACGCTTAAAAACAGTGAAAAACCGTCAAAAAACACCAATAACCCTGCTAAAACGCTTAAAAACAGTGAAAAACCGTCAAAAAACACTAATAACACTGCTAAAACGCTTAAAAACAGTGAAAAACCGTCAAAAAACACCAATAACCCTGCTAAAACGCTTAAAAACAGTGAAAAACCGTCAAAAAACACCAATAACCCTGCTAAAACGCTTAAAAACAGTGAAAAACCGTCAAAAAACACCAATAACCCTGCTAAAACGCTTAAAAACAGTGAAAAACCGTCAAAAAACACCAATAACCCTGCTAAAACGCTTAAAAACAGTGAAAAACCGTCAAAAAACACCAATAACCCTGCTAAAACGCTTAAAAACAGTGAAAAACCGTCAAAAAACACCAATAACCCTGCTAAAACGCTTAAAAACAGTGAAAAACCGTCAAAAAACACCAATAACCCTGCTAAAACGCTTAAAAACAGTGAAAAACCGTCAAAAAACACCAATAACCCTGCTAAAACGCTTAAAAACAGTGAAAAACCGTCAAAAAACACCAATAACCCTGCTAAAACGCTTAAAAACAGTGAAAAACCGTCAAAAAACACCAATAACCCTGCTAAAACGCTTAAAAACAGTGAAAAACCGTCAAAAAACACCAATAACCCTGCTAAAACGCTGAAAAGCAGTGAAAAACCGTCAAAAAACACCAATAACCCTGCTAAAACGCTTAAAAACAGTGAAAAACCGTCAAAAAACACCAATAACCCTGCTAAAACGCTTAAAAACAGTGAAAAACCGTCAAAAAACACCAATAACCCTGCTAAAACGCTTAAAAACAGTGAAAAACCGTCAAAAAACACCAATAACCCTGCTAAAACGCTTGAAAACAGTGAAAAACCGTCAAAAAACACCAATAACCCTGCTAAAACGCTTAAAAACAGTGAAAAACCGTCAAAAAACACCAATAACCCTGCTAAAACGCTTAAAAACAGTGAAAAACCGTCAAAAAACACCAATAACCCTGCTAAAACGCTTAAAAACAGTGAAAAACCGTCAAAAAACACCAATAACCCTGCTAAAACGCTTAAAAACAGTGAAAAACCGTCAAAAAACACCAATAACCCTGCTAAAACGCTTAAAAACAGTGAAAAACCGTCAAAAAACACCAATAACCCTGCTAAAACGCTTAAAAACAGTGAAAAACCGTCAAAAAACACCAATAACCCTGCTAAAACGCTTAAAAACAGTGAAAAACCGTCAAAAAACACCAATAACCCCGCTAAAACGCTTAAAAACAGTGAAAAACAGTCAAAAAACACCAATAACCCTGCTAAAACGCTTAAAAACAGTGAAAAACCGTCAAAAAACACCAATAACCCTGCTAAAACGCTTAAAAACAGTGAAAAACCGTCAAAAAACACCAATAACCCTGCTAAAACGCTTAAAAACAGTGAAAAACCGTTAAAAAACACCAATAACCCTGCTAAAACGCTTAAAAACAGTGAAAAACCGTCAAAAAACACCAATATTCCTGCTAAAACGCTTAAAAACAGTGAAAAACCGTCAAAAAACACCAATAACCCTGCTAAAACGCTTAAAAACAGTGAAAAACCGTCAAAAAACACCAATAACCCTGCTAAAACGCTTAAAAACAGTGAAAAACCGTCAAAAAACACCAATAACCCTGCTAAAACGCTTAAAAACAGTGAAAAACCGTCAAAAAACACCAATAACCCTGCTAAAACGCTTAAAAACAGTGAAAAACCGTCAAAAAACACCAATAACCCTGCTAAAACGCTTAAAAACAGTGAAAAACCGTCAAAAAACACCAATAACCCTGCTAAAACGCTTAAAAACAGTGAAAAACCGTCAAAAAACACCAATAACCCTGCTAAAACGCTTAAAAACAGTGAAAAACCGTCAAAAAACACCACCAATAACCCTGCTAAAACGCTTAAAAACAGTGAAAAACCGTCAAAAAACACCAATAACCCTGCTAAAACGCTTAAAAACAGTGAAAAACCGTCAAAAAACACCAATAACCCTGCTAAAACGCTTAAAAACAGTGAAAAACCGTCAAAAAACACCAATAACCCTGCTAAAACGCTTAAAAACAGTGAAAAACCGTCAAAAAACACCAATAACCCTGCTAAAACGCTTAAAAACAGTGAAAAACCGTCAAAAAACACCAATAACCCTGCTAAAACGCTTAAAAACAGTGAAAAACCGTCAAAAAACACCAATAACCCTGCTAAAACGCTTAAAAACAGTGAAAAACCGTCAAAAAACACCAATAACCCTGCTAAAACGCTTAAAAACAGTGAAAAACCGTCAAAAAACACCAATAACCCTGCTAAAACGCTTAAAAACAGTGAAAAACCGTCAAAAAACACCAATAACCCTGCTAAAACGCTTAAAAACAGTGAAAAACCGTCAAAAAACACCAATAACCCTGCTAAAACGCTTAAAAACAGTGAAAAACCGTCAAAAAACACCAATAACCCTGCTAAAACGCTTAAAAACAGTGAAAAACCGTCAAAAAACACCAATAACCCTGCTAAAACGCTTAAAAACAGTGAAAAACCGTCAAAAAACACCAATAACCCTGCTAAAACGCTTAAAAACAGTGAAAAACCGTCAAAAAACACCAATAACCCTGCTAAAACGCTTAAAAACAGTGAAAAACCGTCAAAAAACACCAATAACCCTGCTAAAACGCTTAAAAACAGTGAAAAACCGTCAAAAAACACCAATAACCCTGCTAAAACGCTTAAAAACAGTGAAAAACCGTCAAAAAACACCAATAACCCTGCTAAAACGCTTAAAAACAGTGAAAAACCGTCAAAAAACACCAATAACCCTGCTAAAACGCTTAAAAACAGTGAAAAACCGTCAAAAAACACCAATAACCCTGCTAAAACGCTTAAAAACAGTGAAAAACCGTCAAAAAACACCAATAACCCTGCTAAAACGCTTAAAAACAGTGAAAAACCGTCAAAAAACACCAATAACCCTGCTAAAACGCTTAAAAACAGTGAAAAACCGTCAAAAAACACCAATAACCCTGCTAAAACGCTTAAAAACAGTGAAAAACCGTCAAAAAACACCAATAACCCTGCTAAAACGCTTAAAAACAGTGAAAAACCGTCAAAAAACACCAATAACCCTGCTAAAACGCTTAAAAACAGTGAAAAACCGTCAAAAAACACCAATAACCCTGCTAAAACGCTTAAAAACAGTGAAAAACCGTCAAAAAACACCAATAACCCTGCTAAAACGCTTAAAAACAGTGAAAAACCGTCAAAAAACACCAATAACCCTGCTAAAACGCTTAAAAACAGTGAAAAACCGTCAAAAAACACCAATAACCCTGCTAAAACGCTTAAAAACAGTGAAAAACCGTCAAAAAACACCAATAACCCTGCTAAAACGCTTAAAAACAGTGAAAAACCGTCAAAAAACACCAATAACCCTGCTAAAACGCTTAAAAACAGTGAAAAACCGTCAAAAAACACCAATAACCCTGCTAAAACGCTTAAAAACAGTGAAAAACCGTCAAAAAACACCAATAACCCTGCTAAAACGCTTAAAAACAGTGAAAAACCGTCAAAAAACACCAATAACCCTGCTAAAACGCTTAAAAACAGTGAAAAACCGTCAAAAAACACCAATAACCCTGCTAAAACGCTTAAAAACAGTGAAAAACCGTCAAAAAACACCAATAACCCTGCTAAAACGCTTAAAAACAGTGAAAAACCGTCAAAAAACACCAATAACCCTGCTTAAAACGCTTAAAAACAGTGAAAAACCGTCAAAAAACACCAATAACCCTGCTAAAACGCTTAAAACAGTGAAAAACCGTCAAAAAACACCAATAACCCTGCTAAAACGCTTAAAAACAGTGAAAAACCGTCAAAAAACACCAATAACCCTGCTAAAACGCTTAAAAACAGTGAAAAACCGTCAAAAAACACCAATAACCCTGCTAAAACGCTTAAAAACAGTGAAAAACCGTCAAAAACACCAATAACCCTGCTAAAACGCTTAAAAACAGTGAAAAACAGTCAAAAAACACCAATAACCCTGCTAAAACGCTTAAAAACAGTGAAAACCGTCAAAAAACACCAATAACCCTGCTAAAACGCTTAAAAACAGTGAAAAACCGTCAAAAAACACCAATAACCCTGCTAAAACGCTTAAAAACAGTGAAAAACCGTCAAAAAACACCAATAACCCTGCTAAAACGCTTAAAAACAGTGAAAAACCGTCAAAAAACACCAATAACCCTGCTAAAACGCTTAAAAACAGTGAAAAACCGTCAAAAAACACCAATAACCCTGCTAAAACGCTTAAAAACAGTGAAAAACCGTCAAAAAACACCAATAACCCTGCTAAAACGCTTAAAAACAGTGAAAAACCGTCAAAAAACACCAATAACCCTGCTAAAACGCTTAAAAACAGTGAAAAACCGTCAAAAAACACCAATAACCCTGCTAAAACGCTTAAAAACAGTGAAAAACCGTCAAAAAACACCAATAACCCTGCTAAAACGCTTAAAAACAGTGAAAAACCGTCAAAAAACACCAATAACCCTGCTAAAACGCTTAAAAACAGTGAAAAACCGTCAAAAAACACCAATAACCCTGCTAAAACGCTTAAAAACAGTGAAAAACCGTCAAAAAACACCAATAACCCTGCTAAAACGCTTAAAAACAGTGAAAAACCGTCAAAAAACACCAATAACCCTGCTAAAACGCTCAAAAACAGTGAAAAACCGTCAAAAAACACCAATAACCCTGCTAAAACGCTTAAAAACAGTGAAAAACCGTCAAAAAACACCAATAACCCTGCTAAAACGCTTAAAAACAGTGAAAAACCGTCAAAAAACACCAATAACCCTGCTAAAACGCTTAAAAACAGTGAAAAACCGTCAAAAAACACCAATAACCCTGCTAAAACGCTTAAAAACAGTGAAAAACCGTCAAAAAACACCAATAACCCTGCTAAAACGCTTAAAAACAGTGAAAAACCGTCAAAAAACACCAATAACCCTGCTAAAACGCTTAAAAACAGTGAAAAACCGTCAAAAAACACCAATAACCCTGCTAAAACGCTTAAAAACAGTGAAAAACAGTCAAAAAACACTAATAACCCTGCTAAAACGCTTAAAAACAGTGAAAACCGTCAAAAAACACCAATAACCCTGCTAAAACGCTTAAAAACAGTGAAAAACCGTCAAAAAACACCAATAACCCTGCTAAAACGCTTAAAAACAGTGAAAAACCGTCAAAAAACACCAATAACCCTGCTAAAACGCTTAAAAACAGTGAAAAACCGTCAAAAAACACCAATAACCCTGCTAAAACGCTTAAAAACAGTGAAAAACCGTCAAAAAACACCAATAACCCTGCTAAAACGCTTAAAAACAGTGAAAAACCGTCAAAAAACACCAATAACCCTGCTAAAACGCTTAAAAACAGTGAAAAACCGTCAAAAAACACCAATAACCCTGCTAAAACGCTTAAAAACAGTGAAAAACCGTCAAAAAACACCAATAACCCTGCTAAAACGCTTAAAAACAGTGAAAAACCGTCAAAAAACACCAATAACCCTGCTAAAACGCTTAAAAACAGTGAAAAACCGTCAAAAAACACCAATAACCCTGCTAAAACGCTTAAAAACAGTGAAAAACCGTCAAAAAACACCAATAACCCTGCTAAAACGCTTAAAAACAGTGAAAAACCGTCAAAAAACACCAATAACCCTGCTAAAACGCTTAAAAACAGTGAAAAACCGTCAAAAAACACCAATAACCCTGCTAAAACGCTTAAAAACAGTGAAAAACCGTCAAAAAACACCAATAACCCTGCTAAAACGCTTAAAAACAGTGAAAAACAGTCAAAAAACACTAATAACCCTGCTAAAACGCTTAAAAACAGTGAAAAACCGTCAAAAAACACCAATAACCCTGCTAAAACGCTTAAAAACAGTGAAAAACCGTCAAAAAACACCAATAACCCTGCTAAAACGCTTAAAAACAGTGAAAAACCGTCAAAAAACACCAATAACCCTGCTAAAACGCTTAAAAACAGTGAAAAACCGTCAAAAAACACCAATAACCCTGCTAAAACGCTTAAAAACAGTGAAAAACCGTCAAAAAACACCAATAACCCTGCTAAAACGCTTAAAAACAGTGAAAAACCGTCAAAAAACACCAATAACCCTGCTAAAACGCTTAAAAACAGTGAAAAACCGTCAAAAAACACCAATAACCCTGCTAAAACGCTTAAAAACAGTGAAAAACCGTCAAAAAACACCAATAACCCTGCTAAAACGCTTAAAAACAGTGAAAAACCGTCAAAAAACACCAATAACCCTGCTAAAACGCTTAAAAACAGTGAAAAACCGTCAAAAAACACCAATAACCCTGCTAAAACGCTTAAAAACAGTGAAAAACCGTCAAAAAACACCAATAACCCTGCTAAAACGCTTAAAAACAGTGAAAAACCGTCAAAAAACACCAATAACCCTGCTAAAACGCTTAAAAACAGTGAAAAACCGTCAAAAAACACCAATAACCCTGCTAAAACGCTTAAAAACAGTGAAAAACCGTCAAAAAACACCAATAACCCTGCTAAAACGCTTAAAAACAGTGAAAAACCGTCAAAAAACACCAATAACCCTGCTAAAACGCTTAAAAACAGTGAAAAACCGTCAAAAAACACCAATAACCCTGCTAAAACGCTTAAAAACAGTGAAAAACCGTCAAAAAACACCAATAACCCTGCTAAAACGCTTAAAAACAGTGAAAAACCGTCAAAAAACACCAATAACCCTGCTAAAACGCTTAAAAACAGTGAAAAACCGTCAAAAAACACCAATAACCCTGCTAAAACGCTTAAAAACAGTGAAAAACCGTCAAAAAACACCAATAACCCTGCTAAAACGCTTAAAAACAGTGAAAAACCGTCAAAAAACACCAATAACCCTGCTAAAACGCTTAAAAACAGTGAAAAACCGTCAAAAAACACCAATAACCCTGCTAAAACGCTTAAAAACAGTGAAAAACCGTCAAAAAACACCAATAACCCTGCTAAAACGCTTAAAAACAGTGAAAAACCGTCAAAAAACACCAATAACCCTGCTAAAACGCTTAAAAACAGTGAAAAACCGTCAAAAAACACCAATAACCCTGCTAAAACGCTTAAAAACAGTGAAAAACCGTCAAAAAACACCAATAACCCTGCTAAAACGCTTAAAAACAGTGAAAAACCGTCAAAAAACACCAATAACCCTGCTAAAACGCTTAAAAACAGTGAAAAACCGTCAAAAAACACCAATAACCCTGCTAAAACGCTTAAAAACAGTGAAAAACCGTCAAAAAACACCAATAACCCTGCTAAAACGCTTAAAAACAGTGAAAAACCGTCAAAAAACACCAATAACCCTGCTAAAACGCTTAAAAACAGTGAAAAACCGTCAAAAAACACCAATAACCCTGCTAAAACGCTTAAAAACAGTGAAAAACCGTCAAAAAACACCAATAACCCTGCTAAAACGCTTAAAAACAGTGAAAAACCGTCAAAAAACACCAATAACCCTGCTAAAACGCTTAAAAACAGTGAAAAACCGTCAAAAAACACCAATAACCCTGCTAAAACGCTTAAAAACAGTGAAAAACCGTCAAAAAACACCAATAACCCTGCTAAAACGCTTAAAAACAGTGAAAAACCGTCAAAAAACACCAATAACCCTGCTAAAACGCTTAAAAACAGTGAAAAACCGTCAAAAAACACCAATAACCCTGCTAAAACGCTTAAAAACAGTGAAAAACCGTCAAAAAACACCAATAACCCTGCTAAAACGCTTAAAAACAGTGAAAAACCGTCAAAAAACACCAATAACCCTGCTAAAACGCTTAAAAACAGTGAAAAACCGTCAAAAAACACCAATAACCCTGCTAAAACGCTTAAAAACAGTGAAAAACCGTCAAAAAACACCAATAACCCTGCTAAAACGCTTAAAAACAGTGAAAAACCGTCAAAAAACACCAATAACCCTGCTAAAACGCTTAAAAACAGTGAAAAACCGTCAAAAAACACCAATAACCCTGCTAAAACGCTTAAAAACAGTGAAAAACCGTCAAAAAACACCAATAACCCTGCTAAAACGCTTAAAAACAGTGAAAAACCGTCAAAAAACACCAATAACCCTGCTAAAACGCTTAAAAACAGTGAAAAACCGTCAAAAAACACCAATAACCCTGCTAAAACGCTTAAAAACAGTGAAAAACCGTCAAAAAACACCAATAACCCTGCTAAAACGCTTAAAAACAGTGAAAAACCGTCAAAAAACACCAATAACCCTGCTAAAACGCTTAAAAACAGTGAAAAACCGTCAAAAAACACCAATAACCCTGCTAAAACGCTTAAAAACAGTGAAAAACCGTCAAAAAACACCAATAACCCTGCTAAAACGCTTAAAAACAGTGAAAAACCGTCAAAAAACACCAATAACCCTGCTAAAACGCTTAAAAACAGTGAAAAACCGTCAAAAAACACCAATAACCCTGCTAAAACGCTTAAAAACAGTGAAAAACCGTCAAAAAACACCAATAACCCTGCTAAAACGCTTAAAAACAGTGAAAAACCGTCAAAAAACACCAATAACCCTGCTAAAACGCTTAAAAACAGTGAAAAACCGTCAAAAAACACCAATAACCCTGCTAAAACGCTTAAAAACAGTGAAAAACCGTCAAAAAACACCAATAACCCTGCTAAAACGCTTAAAAACAGTGAAAAACCGTCAAAAAACACCAATAACCCTGCTAAAACGCTTAAAAACAGTGAAAAACCGTCAAAAAACACCAATAACCCTGCTAAAACGCTTAAAAACAGTGAAAAACCGTCAAAAAACACCAATAACCCTGCTAAAACGCTTAAAAACAGTGAAAAACCGTCAAAAAACACCAATAACCCTGCTAAAACGCTTAAAAACAGTGAAAAACCGTCAAAAAACACCAATAACCCTGCTAAAACGCTTAAAAACAGTGAAAAACCGTCAAAAAACACCAATAACCCTGCTAAAACGCTTAAAAACAGTGAAAAACCGTCAAAAAACACCAATAACCCTGCTAAAACGCTTAAAAACAGTGAAAAACCGTCAAAAAACACCAATAACCCTGCTAAAACGCTTAAAAACAGTGAAAAACCGTCAAAAAACACCAATAACCCTGCTAAAACGCTTAAAAACAGTGAAAAACCGTCAAAAAACACCAATAACCCTGCTAAAACGCTTAAAAACAGTGAAAAACCGTCAAAAAACACCAATAACCCTGCTAAAACGCTTAAAAACAGTGAAAAACCGTCAAAAAACACCAATAACCCTGCTAAAACGCTTAAAAACAGTGAAAAACCGTCAAAAAACACCAATAACCCTGCTAAAACGCTTAAAAACAGTGAAAAACCGTCAAAAAACACCAATAACCCTGCTAAAACGCTTAAAAACAGTGAAAAACCGTCAAAAAACACCAATAACCCTGCTAAAACGCTTAAAAACAGTGAAAAACCGTCAAAAAACACCAATAACCCTGCTAAAACGCTTAAAAACAGTGAAAAACCGTCAAAAAACACCAATAACCCTGCTAAAACGCTTAAAAACAGTGAAAAACCGTCAAAAAACACCAATAACCCTGCTAAAACGCTTAAAAACAGTGAAAAACCGTCAAAAAACACCAATAACCCTGCTAAAACGCTTAAAAACAGTGAAAAACCGTCAAAAAACACCAATAACCCTGCTAAAACGCTTAAAAACAGTGAAAAACCGTCAAAAAACACCAATAACCCTGCTAAAACGCTTAAAAACAGTGAAAAACCGTCAAAAAACACCAATAACCCTGCTAAAACGCTTAAAAACAGTGAAAAACCGTCAAAAAACACCAATAACCCTGCTAAAACGCTTAAAAACAGTGAAAAACCGTCAAAAAACACCAATAACCCTGCTAAAACGCTTAAAAACAGTGAAAAACCGTCAAAAAACACCAATAACCCTGCTAAAACGCTTAAAAACAGTGAAAAACCGTCAAAAAACACCAATAACCCTGCTAAAACGCTTAAAAACAGTGAAAAACCGTCAAAAAACACCAATAACCCTGCTAAAACGCTTAAAAACAGTGAAAAACCGTCAAAAAACACCAATAACCCTGCTAAAACGCTTAAAAACAGTGAAAAACCGTCAAAAAACACCAATAACCCTGCTAAAACGCTTAAAAACAGTGAAAAACCGTCAAAAAACACCAATAACCCTGCTAAAACGCTTAAAAACAGTGAAAAACCGTCAAAAAACACCAATAACCCTGCTAAAACGCTTAAAAACAGTGAAAAACCGTCAAAAAACACCAATAACCCTGCTAAAACGCTTAAAAACAGTGAAAAACCGTCAAAAAACACCAATAACCCTGCTAAAACGCTTAAAAACAGTGAAAAACCGTCAAAAAACACCAATAACCCTGCTAAAACGCTTAAAAACAGTGAAAAACCGTCAAAAAACACCAATAACCCTGCTAAAACGCTTAAAAACAGTGAAAAACCGTCAAAAAACACCAATAACCCTGCTAAAACGCTTAAAAACAGTGAAAAACCGTCAAAAAACACCAATAACCCTGCTAAAACGCTTAAAAACAGTGAAAAACCGTCAAAAAACACCAATAACCCTGCTAAAACGCTTAAAAACAGTGAAAAACCGTCAAAAAACACCAATAACCCTGCTAAAACGCTTAAAAACAGTGAAAAACCGTCAAAAAACACCAATAACCCTGCTAAAACGCTTAAAAACAGTGAAAAACCGTCAAAAAACACCAATAACCCTGCTAAAACGCTTAAAAACAGTGAAAAACCGTCAAAAAACACCAATAACCCTGCTAAAACGCTTAAAAACAGTGAAAAACCGTCAAAAAACACCAATAACCCTGCTAAAACGCTTAAAAACAGTGAAAAACCGTCAAAAAACACCAATAACCCTGCTAAAACGCTTAAAAACAGTGAAAAACCGTCAAAAAACACCAATAACCCTGCTAAAACGCTTAAAAACAGTGAAAAACCGTCAAAAAACACCAATAACCCTGCTAAAACGCTTAAAAACAGTGAAAAACCGTCAAAAAACACCAATAACCCTGCTAAAACGCTTAAAAACAGTGAAAAACCGTCAAAAAACACCAATAACCCTGCTAAAACGCTTAAAAACAGTGAAAAACCGTCAAAAAACACCAATAACCCTGCTAAAACGCTTAAAAACAGTGAAAAACCGTCAAAAAACACCAATAACCCTGCTAAAACGCTTAAAAACAGTGAAAAACCGTCAAAAAACACCAATAACCCTGCTAAAACGCTTAAAAACAGTGAAAAACCGTCAAAAAACACCAATAACCCTGCTAAAACGCTTAAAAACAGTGAAAAACCGTCAAAAAACACCAATAACCCTGCTAAAACGCTTAAAAACAGTGAAAAACCGTCAAAAAACACCAATAACCCTGCTAAAACGCTTAAAAACAGTGAAAAACCGTCAAAAAACACCAATAACCCTGCTAAAACGCTTAAAAACAGTGAAAAACCGTCAAAAAACACCAATAACCCTGCTAAAACGCTTAAAAACAGTGAAAAACCGTCAAAAAACACCAATAACCCTGCTAAAACGCTTAAAAACAGTGAAAAACCGTCAAAAAACACCAATAACCCTGCTAAAACGCTTAAAAACAGTGAAAAACCGTCAAAAAACACCAATAACCCTGCTAAAACGCTTAAAAACAGTGAAAAACCGTCAAAAAACACCAATAACCCTGCTAAAACGCTTAAAAACAGTGAAAAACCGTCAAAAAACACCAATAACCCTGCTAAAACGCTTAAAAACAGTGAAAAACCGTCAAAAAACACCAATAACCCTGCTAAAACGCTTAAAAACAGTGAAAAACCGTCAAAAAACACCAATAACCCTGCTAAAACGCTTAAAAACAGTGAAAAACCGTCAAAAAACACCAATAACCCTGCTAAAACGCTTAAAAACAGTGAAAAACCGTCAAAAAACACCAATAACCCTGCTAAAACGCTTAAAAACAGTGAAAAACCGTCAAAAAACACCAATAACCCTGCTAAAACGCTTAAAAACAGTGAAAAACCGTCAAAAAACACCAATAACCCTGCTAAAACGCTTAAAAACAGTGAAAAACCGTCAAAAAACACCAATAACCCTGCTAAAACGCTTAAAAACAGTGAAAAACCGTCAAAAAACACCAATAACCCTGCTAAAACGCTTAAAAACAGTGAAAAACCGTCAAAAAACACCAATAACCCTGCTAAAACGCTTAAAAACAGTGAAAAACCGTCAAAAAACACCAATAACCCTGCTAAAACGCTTAAAAACAGTGAAAAACCGTCAAAAAACACCAATAACCCTGCTAAAACGCTTAAAAACAGTGAAAAACCGTCAAAAAACACCAATAACCCTGCTAAAACGCTTAAAAACAGTGAAAAACCGTCAAAAAACACCAATAACCCTGCTAAAACGCTTAAAAACAGTGAAAAACCGTCAAAAAACACCAATAACCCTGCTAAAACGCTTAAAAACAGTGAAAAACCGTCAAAAAACACCAATAACCCTGCTAAAACGCTTAAAAACAGTGAAAAACCGTCAAAAAACACCAATAACCCTGCTAAAACGCTTAAAAACAGTGAAAAACCGTCAAAAAACACCAATAACCCTGCTAAAACGCTTAAAAACAGTGAAAAACCGTCAAAAAACACCAATAACCCTGCTAAAACGCTTAAAAACAGTGAAAAACCGTCAAAAAACACCAATAACCCTGCTAAAACGCTTAAAAACAGTGAAAAACCGTCAAAAAACACCAATAACCCTGCTAAAACGCTTAAAAACAGTGAAAAACCGTCAAAAAACACCAATAACCCTGCTAAAACGCTTAAAAACAGTGAAAAACCGTCAAAAAACACCAATAACCCTGCTAAAACGCTTAAAAACAGTGAAAAACCGTCAAAAAACACCAATAACCCTGCTAAAACGCTTAAAAACAGTGAAAAACCGTCAAAAAACACCAATAACCCTGCTAAAACGCTTAAAAACAGTGAAAAACCGTCAAAAAACACCAATAACCCTGCTAAAACGCTTAAAAACAGTGAAAAACCGTCAAAAAACACCAATAACCCTGCTAAAACGCTTAAAAACAGTGAAAAACCGTCAAAAAACACCAATAACCCTGCTAAAACGCTTAAAAACAGTGAAAAACCGTCAAAAAACACCAATAACCCTGCTAAAACGCTTAAAAACAGTGAAAAACCGTCAAAAAACACCAATAACCCTGCTAAAACGCTTAAAAACAGTGAAAAACCGTCAAAAAACACCAATAACCCTGCTAAAACGCTTAAAAACAGTGAAAAACCGTCAAAAAACACCAATAACCCTGCTAAAACGCTTAAAAACAGTGAAAAACCGTCAAAAAACACCAATAACCCTGCTAAAACGCTTAAAAACAGTGAAAAACCGTCAAAAAACACCAATAACCCTGCTAAAACGCTTAAAAACAGTGAAAAACCGTCAAAAAACACCAATAACCCTGCTAAAACGCTTAAAAACAGTGAAAACCCTGCTAAAACGCTTAAAAACAGTGAAAAACCGTCAAAAAACACCAATAACCCTGCTAAAACGCTTAAAAACAGTGAAAAACCGTCAAAAAACACCAATAACCCTGCTAAAACGCTTAAAAACAGTGAAAAACCGTCAAAAAACACCAATAACCCTGCTAAAACGCTTAAAAACAGTGAAAAACCGTCAAAAAACACCAATAACCCTGCTAAAACGCTTAAAAACAGTGAAAAACCGTCAAAAAACACCAATAACCCTGCTAAAACGCTTAAAAACAGTGAAAAACCGTCAAAAAACACCAATAACCCTGCTAAAACGCTTAAAAACAGTGAAAAACCGTCAAAAAACACCAATAACCCTGCTAAAACGCTTAAAAACAGTGAAAAACCGTCAAAAAACACCAATAACCCTGCTAAAACGCTTAAAAACAGTGAAAAACCGTCAAAAAACACCAATAACCCTGCTAAAACGCTTAAAAACAGTGAAAAACCGTCAAAAAACACCAATAACCCTGCTAAAACGCTTAAAAACAGTGAAAAACCGTCAAAAAACACCAATAACCCTGCTAAAACGCTTAAAAACAGTGAAAAACCGTCAAAAAACACCAATAACCCTGCTAAAACGCTTAAAAACAGTGAAAAACCGTCAAAAAACACCAATAACCCTGCTAAAACGCTTAAAAACAGTGAAAAACCGTCAAAAAACACCAATAACCCTGCTAAAACGCTTAAAAACAGTGAAAAACCGTCAAAAAACACCAATAACCCTGCTAAAACGCTTAAAAACAGTGAAAAACCGTCAAAAAACACCAATAACCCTGCTAAAACGCTTAAAAACAGTGAAAAACCGTCAAAAAACACCAATAACCCTGCTAAAACGCTTAAAAACAGTGAAAAACCGTCAAAAAACACCAATAACCCTGCTAAAACGCTTAAAAACAGTGAAAAACCGTCAAAAAACACCAATAACCCTGCTAAAACGCTTAAAAACAGTGAAAAACCGTCAAAAAACACCAATAACCCTGCTAAAACGCTTAAAAACAGTGAAAAACCGTCAAAAAACACCAATAACCCTGCTAAAACGCTTAAAAACAGTGAAAAACCGTCAAAAAACACCAATAACCCTGCTAAAACGCTTAAAAACAGTGAAAAACCGTCAAAAAACACCAATAACCCTGCTAAAACGCTTAAAAACAGTGAAAAACCGTCAAAAAACACCAATAACCCTGCTAAAACGCTTAAAAACAGTGAAAAACCGTCAAAAAACACCAATAACCCTGCTAAAACGCTTAAAAACAGTGAAAAACCGTCAAAAAACACCAATAACCCTGCTAAAACGCTTAAAAACAGTGAAAAACCGTCAAAAAACACCAATAACCCTGCTAAAACGCTTAAAAACAGTGAAAAACCGTCAAAAAACACCAATAACCCTGCTAAAACGCTTAAAAACAGTGAAAAACCGTCAAAAAACACCAATAACCCTGCTAAAACGCTTAAAAACAGTGAAAAACCGTCAAAAAACACCAATAACCCTGCTAAAACGCTTAAAAACAGTGAAAAACCGTCAAAAAACACCAATAACCCTGCTAAAACGCTTAAAAACAGTGAAAAACCGTCAAAAAACACCAATAACCCTGCTAAAACGCTTAAAAACAGTGAAAAACCGTCAAAAAACACCAATAACCCTGCTAAAACGCTTAAAAACAGTGAAAAACCGTCAAAAAACACCAATAACCCTGCTAAAACGCTTAAAAACAGTGAAAAACCGTCAAAAAACACCAATAACCCTGCTAAAACGCTTAAAAACAGTGAAAAACCGTCAAAAAACACCAATAACCCTGCTAAAACGCTTAAAAACAGTGAAAAACCGTCAAAAAACACCAATAACCCTGCTAAAACGCTTAAAAACAGTGAAAAACCGTCAAAAAACACCAATAACCCTGCTAAAACGCTTAAAAACAGTGAAAAACCGTCAAAAAACACCAATAACCCTGCTAAAACGCTTAAAAACAGTGAAAAACCGTCAAAAAACACCAATAACCCTGCTAAAACGCTTAAAAACAGTGAAAAACCGTCAAAAAACACCAATAACCCTGCTAAAACGCTTAAAAACAGTGAAAAACCGTCAAAAAACACCAATAACCCTGCTAAAACGCTTAAAAACAGTGAAAAACCGTCAAAAAACACCAATAACCCTGCTAAAACGCTTAAAAACAGTGAAAAACCGTCAAAAAACACCAATAACCCTGCTAAAACGCTTAAAAACAGTGAAAAACCGTCAAAAAACACCAATAACCCTGCTAAAACGCTTAAAAACAGTGAAAAACCGTCAAAAAACACCAATAACCCTGCTAAAACGCTTAAAAACAGTGAAAAACCGTCAAAAAACACCAATAACCCTGCTAAAACGCTTAAAAACAGTGAAAAACCGTCAAAAAACACCAATAACCCTGCTAAAACGCTTAAAAACAGTGAAAAACCGTCAAAAAACACCAATAACCCTGCTAAAACGCTTAAAAACAGTGAAAAACCGTCAAAAAACACCAATAACCCTGCTAAAACGCTTAAAAACAGTGAAAAACCGTCAAAAAACACCAATAACCCTGCTAAAACGCTTAAAAACAGTGAAAAACCGTCAAAAAACACCAATAACCCTGCTAAAACGCTTAAAAACAGTGAAAAACCGTCAAAAAACACCAATAACCCTGCTAAAACGCTTAAAAACAGTGAAAAACCGTCAAAAAACACCAATAACCCTGCTAAAACGCTTAAAAACAGTGAAAAACCGTCAAAAAACACCAATAACCCTGCTAAAACGCTTAAAAACAGTGAAAAACCGTCAAAAAACACCAATAACCCTGCTAAAACGCTTAAAAACAGTGAAAAACCGTCAAAAAACACCAATAACCCTGCTAAAACGCTTAAAAACAGTGAAAAACCGTCAAAAAACACCAATAACCCTGCTAAAACGCTTAAAAACAGTGAAAAACCGTCAAAAAACACCAATAACCCTGCTAAAACGCTTAAAAACAGTGAAAAACCGTCAAAAAACACCAATAACCCTGCTAAAACGCTTAAAAACAGTGAAAAACCGTCAAAAAACACCAATAACCCTGCTAAAACGCTTAAAAACAGTGAAAAACCGTCAAAAAACACCAATAACCCTGCTAAAACGCTTAAAAACAGTGAAAAACCGTCAAAAAACACCAATAACCCTGCTAAAACGCTTAAAAACAGTGAAAAACCGTCAAAAAACACCAATAACCCTGCTAAAACGCTTAAAAACAGTGAAAAACCGTCAAAAAACACCAATAACCCTGCTAAAACGCTTAAAAACAGTGAAAAACCGTCAAAAAACACCAATAACCCTGCTAAAACGCTTAAAAACAGT
>NW_027556497.1:0-19721 GCF_964204865.1 Styela clava
GTTTTTGACGGTTTTTCACTGTTTTTAAGCGTTTCAGCGGGGTTATTGGTGTTTTTGACGGTTTTTCACTGTTTTTAAGCGTTTTAGCAGGGTTATTGGTGTTTTTTGACGGTTTTTCACTGTTTTTAAGCGTTTTAGCAGGGTTATTGGTGTTTTTTGACGGTTTTTCACTGTTTTTAAGCGTTTTAGCAGGGTTATTGCTGTTTTTTGACGGTTTTTCACTGTTTTTAAGCGTTTTAGCAGGGTTATAGGTGTTTTTTGACGGTTTTTCACTGTTTTTAAGCGTTTTAGCTGGGTTATTGGTGTTTTTTGACGGTTTTTCACTGTTTTTAAGCGTTTCAGCAGGGTTATTGGTGTTTTTTGACGGTTTTTCACTGTTTTTAAGCGTTTCAGCAGGGTTATTGGTGTTTTTTGACGGTTTTTCACTGTTTTTAAGCGTTTCAGCAGGGTTATTCGTGTTTTTTGACGGTTTTTCACTGTTTTTTAGCGTTTTAGCAGGGTTATAGGTGTTTTTGACGGTTTTTCACTGTTTTTAAGCGTTTCAGCGGGGTTATTGGTGTTTTTTGACGGTTTTTCACTGTTTTTAAGCGTTTTAGCGGGGTTATTGGTGTTTTTTGACGGTTTTTCACTGTTTTTAAGCGTTTTAGCAGGGTTATTGGTGTTTTTTGACGGTTTTTCACTGTTTTTAAGCGTTTTAGCAGGGTTATAGGTGTTTTTTGACGGTTTTTCACTGTTTTAAAGCGTTTCAGCAGGGTTATTGGTGTTTTTTGACGGTTTTTCACTGTTTTTAAGCGTTTTAGCAGGGTTATTGGTGTTTTTTGACGGTTTTTCACTGTTTTAAAGCGTTTCAGCAGGGTTATTGGTGTTTTTTGACTGTTTTTCACTGTTTTTAAGCGTTTTAGCAGGGTTATTGGTGTTTTTTGACGGGTTTTCACTGTTTTTAAGTGTTTTAGCAGGGTTATTGGTGTTTTTTGACGGTTTTTCACTGTTTTTAAGCGTTTTAGCAGGGTTATTGGTGTTTTTTGGCGGTTTTTCACTGTTTTTAAGCGTTTTAGCAGGGTTATAGGTGTTTTTTGACGGTTTTTCACTGTTTTTAAGCGTTTCAGCAGGGTTATTGGTGTTTTTTGACGGTTTTTCACTGTTTTTAAGCGTTTCAGCAGGGTTATTGGTGTTTTTTGACGGTTTTTCACTGTTTTTAAGCGTTTCAGCAGGGTTATTGGTGTTTTTTGACGGTTTTTCACTGTTTTTAAGCGTTTTAGCAGGGTTTTTGGTGTTTTTTGACGGTTTTTCACTGTTTTTAAGCGTTTTAGCAGGGTTATAGGTGTTTTTTGACGGTTTTTCACTGTTTTTAAGCGTTTCAGCGGGGTTATTGGTGTTTTTTGACGGTTTTTCACTGTTTTTAAGCGTTTTAGCAGGGTTATTGGTGTTTTTTGACTGTTTTTCACTGTTTTTAAGCGTTTTAGCAGGGTTATTGGTGTTTTTTGACGGTTTTTCACTGTTTTAAAGCGTTTTAGCGGGGTTATTGGTGTTTTTTGACGTTTTTCACTGTTTTTAAGCGTTTTAGCAGGGTTATTGGTGTTTTTTGACGGTTTTTCACTGTTTTTAAGCGTTTTAGCAGGGTTATAGGTGTTTTTTGACGGTTTTTCACTGTTTTAAAGCGTTTCAGCAGGGTTATTGGTGTTTTTTGACGGTTTTTCACTGTTTTTAAGCGTTTTAGCAGGGTTATTGGTGTTTTTTGACGGTTTTTCACTGTTTTTAAGCGTTTTAACAGGGTTATTGCTGTTTTTTGACGGTTTTTCACTGTTTTTAAGCGTTTCAGCGGGGTTATTGGTGTTTTTTGACTGTTTTTCACTGTTTTTAAGCGTTTCAGCGGGGTTATTGGTGTTTTTTGACGGTTTTTCACTGTTTTTAAGCGTTTCAGCAGGGTTATAGGTGTTTTTTGACGGTTTTTCACTGTTTTTAAGCGTTTTAGCAGGATTATTGGTGTTTTTTGACGGTTTTTCACTGTTTTTAAGCGTTTTAGCAGGGTTATTGGTGTTTTTTGACGGTTTTTCACTGTTTTTAAGCGTTTTAGCAGGGTTATAGGTGTTTTTTGACGGTTTTTCACTGTTTTTAAGCGTTTCAGCGGGGTTATTGGTGTTTTTTGACGGTTTTTCACTGTTTTTAAGCGTTTTAGCAGGGTTATTGGTGTTTTTTGACGGTTTTTCACTGTTTTTAAGCGTTTTAGCAGGGTTATTGGTGTTTTTTGACGGTTTTTCACTGTTTTTAAGCGTTTTAGCAGGGTTATTGCTGTTTTTTGACGGTTTTTCACTGTTTTTAAGCGTTTTAGCTGGGTTATTGGTGTTTTTTGACGGTTTTTCACTGTTATTAAGCGTTTCAGCAGGGTTATTGGTGTTTTTTGACGGTTTTTCACTGTTTTTAAGCGTTTTAGCAGGATTATTGGTGTTTTTTGACGGTTTTTCACTGTTTTTAAGCGTTTTAGCAGGGTTATTGGTGTTTTTTGACGGTTTTTCACTGTTTTTAAGCGTTTTAGCAGGGTTATTGGTGTTTTTTGACGGTTTTTCACTGTTTTTTAGCGTTTTAGCAGGGTTATAGGTGTTTTTTGACGGTTTTTCACTGTTTTTAAGCGTTTCAGCGGGGTTATTGGTGTTTTTTGACGGTTTTTCACTGTTTTTAAGCGTTTTAGCAGGGTTATTGGTGTTTTTTGACGGTTTTTCACTGTTTTTAAGCGTTTTAGCAGGGTTATTGGTGTTTTTTGACGGTTTTTCACTGTTTTTAAGCGTTTTAGCAGGGTTATAGGTGTTTTTTGACGGTTTTTCACTGTTTTTAAGCGTTTTAGCTGGGTGATTGGTGTTTTTTGACGGTTTTTCACTGTTTTCAAGCGTTTCAGCAGGGTTATTGGTGTTTTTTGACGGTTTTTCACTGTTTTTAAGCGTTTTAGCAGGATTATTGGTGTTTTTTGACGGTTTTTCACTGTTTTTAAGCGTTTTAGCAGGGTTATTGGTGTTTTTTGACGGTTTTTCACTGTTTTTAAGCGTTTTAGCAGGGTTATTGGTGTTTTTTGACGGTTTTTCACTGTTTTTTAGCGTTTTAGCAGGGTTATAGGTGTTTTTTGACGGTTTTTCACTGTTTTTAAGCGTTTCAGCGGGGTTATTGGTGTTTTTTGACGGTTTTTCACTGTTTTTAAGCGTTTTAGCAGGGTTATTGGTGTTTTTTGACGGTTTTCACTGTTTTTAAGCGTTTTAGCAGGGTTATTGGTGTTTTTTGACGGTTTTTCACTGTTTTTAAGCGTTTTAGCAGGGTTATTGCTGTTTTTTGACGGTTTTTCACTGTTTTTAAGCGTTTTAGCAGGGTTATAGGTGTTTTTTGACGGTTTTTCACTGTTTTTAAGCGTTTTAGCTGGGTTATTGGTGTTTTTTGACGGTTTTTCACTGTTTTTAAGCGTTTCAGCAGGGTTATTGGTGTTTTTTGACGGTTTTTCACTGTTTTTAAGCGTTTCAGCAGGGTTATTGGTGTTTTTTGACGGTTTTTCACTGTTTTTAAGCGTTTCAGCAGGGTTATTCGTGTTTTTTGACGGTTTTTCACTGTTTTTTAGCGTTTTAGCAGGGTTATAGGTGTTTTTTGACGGTTTTTCACTGTTTTTAAGCGTTTCAGCGGGGTTATTGGTGTTTTTTGACGGTTTTTCACTGTTTTTAAGCGTTTTAGCGGGGTTATTGGTGTTTTTTGACGGTTTTTCACTGTTTTTAAGCGTTTTAGCAGGGTTATTGGTGTTTTTTGACGGTTTTTCACTGTTTTTAAGCGTTTTAGCAGGGTTATAGGTGTTTTTTGACGGTTTTTCACTGTTTTAAAGCGTTTCAGCAGGGTTATTGGTGTTTTTTGACGGTTTTTCACTGTTTTTAAGCGTTTTAGCAGGGTTATTGGTGTTTTTTGACGGTTTTTCACTGTTTTTAAGCGTTTTAACAGGGTTATTGCTGTTTTTTGACGGTTTTTCACTGTTTTTAAGCGTTTCAGCGGGGTTATTGGTGTTTTTTGACTGTTTTTCACTGTTTTTAAGCGTTTTAGCAGAGTTATCGGTGTTTTTTGACGGTTTTTCACTGTTTTTAAGCGTTTCAGCAGGGTTATAGGTGTTTTTTGACGGTTTTTCACTGTTTTTAAGCGTTTTAGCAGGATTATTGGTGTTTTTTGACGGTTTTTCACTGTTTTTAAGCGTTTTAGCAGGGTTATTGGTGTTTTTTGACGGTTTTTCACTGTTTTTAAGCGTTTTAGCAGGGTTATAGGTGTTTTTTGACGGTTTTTCACTGTTTTTAAGCGTTTCAGCGGGGTTATTGGTGTTTTTTGACGGTTTTTCACTGTTTTTAAGCGTTTTAGCAGGGTTATTGGTGTTTTTTGACGGTTTTTCACTGTTTTTAAGCGTTTTAGCAGGGTTATTGGTGTTTTTTGACGGTTTTTCACTGTTTTTAAGCGTTTTAGCAGGGTTATTGCTGTTTTTTGACGGTTTTTCACTGTTTTTAAGCGTTTTAGCAGGGTTATAGGTGTTTTTTGACGGTTTTTCACTGTTTTTAAGCGTTTTAGCTGGGTTATTGGTGTTTTTTGACGGTTTTTCACTGTTTTTAAGCGTTTCAGCAGGGTTATTGGTGTTTTTTGACGGTTTTTCACTGTTTTTAAGCGTTTTAGCAGGATTATTGGTGTTTTTTGACGGTTTTTCACTGTTTTTAAGCGTTTTAGCAGGGTTATTGGTGTTTTTTGACGGTTTTTCACTGTTTTTAAGCGTTTCAGCAGGGTTATTGGTGTTTTTTGACGGTTTTTCACTGTTTTTAAGCGTTTTAGCAGGATTATTGGTGTTTTTTGACGGTTTTTCACTGTTTTTAAGCGTTTTAGCAGGGTTATTGGTGTTTTTTGACGGTTTTTCACTGTTTTTAAGCGTTTTAGCAGGGTTATTGGTGTTTTTTGACGGTTTTTCACTGTTTTTTAGCGTTTTAGCAGGGTTATAGGTGTTTTTTGACGGTTTTTCACTGTTTTTAAGCGTTTCAGCGGGGTTATTGGTGTTTTTTGACGGTTTTTCACTGTTTTTAAGCGTTTTAGCAGGGTTATTGGTGTTTTTTGACGGTTTTTCATTGTTTTTAAGCGTTTTAGCAGGGTTATTGGTGTTTTTTGACGGTTTTTCACTGTTTTTAAGCGTTTTAGCAGGGTTATTGCTGTTTTTTGACGGTTTTTCACTGTTTTTAAGCGTTTTAGCAGGGTTATAGGTGTTTTTTGACGGTTTTTCACTGTTTTTAAGCGTTTTAGCTGGGTTATTGGTGTTTTTTGACGGTTTTTCACTGTTTTCAAGCGTTTCAGCAGGGTTATTGGTGTTTTTTGACGGTTTTTCACTGTTTTTAAGCGTTTTAGCAGGATTATTGGTGTTTTTTGACGGTTTTTCACTGTTTTTAAGCGTTTTAGCAGGGTTATTGGTGTTTTTTGACGGTTTTTCACTGTTTTTAAGAGTTTTAGCAGGGTTATTGGTGTTTTTTGACGGTTTTTCACTGTTTTTTAGCGTTTTAGCAGGGTTATAGGTGTTTTTTGACGGTTTTTCACTGTTTTTAAGCGTTTCAGCGGGGTTATTGGTGTTTTTTGACGGTTTTTCACTGTTTTTAAGCGTTTTAGCAGGGTTATTGGTGTTTTTTGACGGTTTTTCACTGTTTTTAAGCGTTTTAGCAGGGTTATTGGTGTTTTTTGACGGTTTTTCACTGTTTTTAAGCGTTTTAGCAGGGTTATTGCTGTTTTTTGATGGTTTTTCACTGTTTTTAAGCGTTTTAGCAGGGTTATAGGTGTTTTTTGACGGTTTTTCACTGTTTTTAAGCGTTTTAGCTGGGTTATTGGTGTTTTTTGACGGTTTTTCACTGTTTTTAAGCGTTTCAGCAGGGTTATTGGTGTTTTTTGACGGTTTTTCACTGTTTTTAAGCGTTTCAGCAGGGTTATTGGTGTTTTTTGACGGTTTTTCACTGTTTTTAAGCGTTTCAGCAGGGTTATTCGTGTTTTTTGACGGTTTTTCACTGTTTTTTAGCGTTTTAGCAGGGTTATAGGTGTTTTTTGACGGTTTTTCACTGTTTTTAAGCGTTTCAGCGGGGTTATTGGTGTTTTTTGACGGTTTTTCACTGTTTTTAAGCGTTTTAGCGGGGTTATTGGTGTTTTTTGACGGTTTTTCACTGTTTTTAAGCGTTTTAGCAGGGTTATTGGTGTTTTTTGACGGTTTTTCACTGTTTTTAAGCGTTTTAGCAGGGTTATAGGTGTTTTTTGACGGTTTTTCACTGTTTTAAAGCGTTTCAGCAGGGTTATTGGTGTTTTTTGACGGTTTTTCACTGTTTTTAAGCGTTTCAGCGGGGTTATTGGTGTTTTTTGACGGTTTTTCACTGTTTTTAAGCGTTTCAGCAGGGTTATAGGTGTTTTTTGACGGTTTTTCACTGTTTTTAAGAGTTTTAGCAGGGTTATTGGTGTTTTTTGACGGTTTTTCACTGTTTTTTAGCGTTTTAGCAGGGTTATAGGTGTTTTTTGACGGTTTTTCACTGTTTTTAAGCGTTTCAGCGGGGTTATTGGTGTTTTTTGACGGTTTTTCACTGTTTTTAAGCGTTTTAGCAGGGTTATTGGTGTTTTTTGACGGTTTTTCACTGTTTTTAAGCGTTTTAGCAGGGTTATTGGTGTTTTTTGACGGTTTTTCACTGTTTTTAAGCGTTTTAGCAGGGTTATTGCTGTTTTTTGATGGTTTTTCACTGTTTTTAAGCGTTTTAGCAGGGTTATAGGTGTTTTTTGACGGTTTTTCACTGTTTTTAAGCGTTTTAGCTGGGTTATTGGTGTTTTTTGACGGTTTTTCACTGTTTTTAAGCGTTTCAGCAGGGTTATTGGTGTTTTTTGACGGTTTTTCACTGTTTTTAAGCGTTTCAGCAGGGTTATTGGTGTTTTTTGACGGTTTTTCACTGTTTTTAAGCGTTTCAGCAGGGTTATTCGTGTTTTTTGACGGTTTTTCACTGTTTTTTAGCGTTTTAGCAGGGTTATAGGTGTTTTTTGACGGTTTTTCACTGTTTTTAAGCGTTTCAGCGGGGTTATTGGTGTTTTTTGACGGTTTTTCACTGTTTTTAAGCGTTTTAGCGGGGTTATTGGTGTTTTTTGACGGTTTTTCACTGTTTTTAAGCGTTTTAGCAGGGTTATTGGTGTTTTTTGACGGTTTTTCACTGTTTTTAAGCGTTTTAGCAGGGTTATAGGTGTTTTTTGACGGTTTTTCACTGTTTTAAAGCGTTTCAGCAGGGTTATTGGTGTTTTTTGACGGTTTTTCACTGTTTTTAAGCGTTTTAGCAGGGTTATTGGTGTTTTTTGACGGTTTTTCACTGTTTTTAAGCGTTTTAACAGGGTTATTGCTGTTTTTTGACGGTTTTTCACTGTTTTTAAGCGTTTCAGCGGGGTTATTGGTGTTTTTTGAATGTTTTTCACTGTTTTTAAGCGTTTTAGCAGAGTTATTGGTGTTTTTTGACGGTTTTTCACTGTTTTTAAGCGTTTCAGCAGGGTTATAGGTGTTTTTTGACGGTTTTTCACTGTTTTTAAGCGTTTTAGCAGGATTATTGGTGTTTTTTGACGGTTTTTCACTGTTTTTAAGCGTTTTAGCAGGGTTATTGGTGTTTTTTGACGGTTTTTCACTGTTTTTAAGCGTTTTAGCAGGGTTATAGGTGTTTTTTGACGGTTTTTCACTGTTTTTAAGCGTTTCAGCGGGGTTATTGGTGTTTTTTGACGGTTTTTCACTGTTTTTAAGCGTTTTAGCAGGGTTATTGGTGTTTTTTGACGGTTTTTCACTGTTTTTAAGCGTTTTAGCAGGGTTATTGGTGTTTTTTGACGGTTTTTCATTGTTTTTAAGCGTTTTAGCAGGGTTATTGGTGTTTTTTGACGGTTTTTCACTGTTTTTAAGCGTTTTAGCAGGGTTATTGCTGTTTTTTGACGGTTTTTCACTGTTTTTAAGCGTTTTAGCAGGGTTATAGGTGTTTTTTGACGGTTTTTCACTGTTTTTAAGCGTTTTAGCTGGGTTATTGGTGTTTTTTGACGGTTTTTCACTGTTTTTAAGCGTTTCAGCAGGGTTATTGGTGTTTTTTGACGGTTTTTCACTGTTTTTAAGCGTTTTAGCAGGATTATTGGTGTTTTTTGACGGTTTTTCACTGTTTTTAAGCGTTTTAGCAGGGTTATTGGTGTTTTTTGACGGTTTTTCACTGTTTTTAAGCGTTTCAGCAGGGTTATTGGTGTTTTTTGACGGTTTTTCACTGTTTTTAAGCGTTTTAGCAGGATTATTGGTGTTTTTTGACGGTTTTTCACTGTTTTTAAGCGTTTTAGCAGGGTTATTGGTGTTTTTTGACGGTTTTTCACTGTTTTTAAGCGTTTTAGCAGGGTTATTGGTGTTTTTTGACGGTTTTTCACTGTTTTTTAGCGTTTTAGCAGGGTTATAGGTGTTTTTTGACGGTTTTTCACTGTTTTTAAGCGTTTCAGCGGGGTTATTGGTGTTTTTTGACGGTTTTTCACTGTTTTTAAGCGTTTTAGCAGGGTTATTGGTGTTTTTTGACGGTTTTTCATTGTTTTTAAGCGTTTTAGCAGGGTTATTGGTGTTTTTTGACGGTTTTTCACTGTTTTTAAGCGTTTTAGCAGGGTTATTGCTGTTTTTTGACGGTTTTTCACTGTTTTTAAGCGTTTTAGCAGGGTTATAGGTGTTTTTTGACGGTTTTTCACTGTTTTTAAGCGTTTTAGCTGGGTTATTGGTGTTTTTTGACGGTTTTTCACTGTTTTCAAGCGTTTCAGCAGGGTTATTGGTGTTTTTTGACGGTTTTTCACTGTTTTTAAGCGTTTTAGCAGGATTATTGGTGTTTTTTGACGGTTTTTCACTGTTTTTAAGCGTTTTAGCAGGGTTATTGGTGTTTTTTGACGGTTTTTCACTGTTTTTAAGAGTTTTAGCAGGGTTATTGGTGTTTTTTGACGGTTTTTCACTGTTTTTTAGCGTTTTAGCAGGGTTATAGGTGTTTTTTGACGGTTTTTCACTGTTTTTAAGCGTTTCAGCGGGGTTATTGGTGTTTTTTGACGGTTTTTCACTGTTTTTAAGCGTTTTAGCAGGGTTATTGGTGTTTTTTGACGGTTTTTCACTGTTTTTAAGCGTTTTAGCAGGGTTATTGGTGTTTTTTGACGGTTTTTCACTGTTTTTAAGCGTTTTAGCAGGGTTATTGCTGTTTTTTGATGGTTTTTCACTGTTTTTAAGCGTTTTAGCAGGGTTATAGGTGTTTTTTGACGGTTTTTCACTGTTTTTAAGCGTTTTAGCTTGGTTATTGGTGTTTTTTGACGGTTTTTCACTGTTTTTAAGCGTTTCAGCAGGGTTATTGGTGTTTTTTGACGGTTTTTCACTGTTTTTAAGCGTTTCAGCAGGGTTATTGGTGTTTTTTGACGGTTTTTCACTGTTTTTAAGCGTTTCAGCAGGGTTATTCGTGTTTTTTGACGGTTTTTCACTGTTTTTTAGCGTTTTAGCAGGGTTATAGGTGTTTTTTGACGGTTTTTCACTGTTTTTAAGCGTTTCAGCGGGGTTATTGGTGTTTTTTGACGGTTTTTCACTGTTTTTAAGCGTTTTAGCGGGGTTATTGGTGTTTTTTGACGGTTTTTCACTGTTTTTAAGCGTTTTAGCAGGGTTATTGGTGTTTTTTGACGGTTTTTCACTGTTTTTAAGCGTTTTAGCAGGGTTATAGGTGTTTTTTGACGGTTTTTCACTGTTTTAAAGCGTTTCAGCAGGGTTATTGGTGTTTTTTGACGGTTTTTCACTGTTTTTAAGCGTTTTAGCAGGGTTATTGGTGTTTTTTGACGGTTTTTCACTGTTTTTAAGCGTTTTAACAGGGTTATTGCTGTTTTTTGACGGTTTTTCACTGTTTTTAAGCGTTTCAGCGGGGTTATTGGTGTTTTTTGAATGTTTTTCACTGTTTTTAAGCGTTTTAGCAGAGTTATTGGTGTTTTTTGACGGTTTTTCACTGTTTTTAAGCGTTTCAGCAGGGTTATAGGTGTTTTTTGACGGTTTTTCACTGTTTTTAAGCGTTTTAGCAGGATTATTGGTGTTTTTTGACGGTTTTTCACTGTTTTTAAGCGTTTTAGCAGGGTTATTGGTGTTTTTTGACGGTTTTTCACTGTTTTTAAGCGTTTTAGCAGGGTTATAGGTGTTTTTTGACGGTTTTTCACTGTTTTTAAGCGTTTCAGCGGGGTTATTGGTGTTTTTTGACGGTTTTTCACTGTTTTTAAGCGTTTTAGCAGGGTTATTGGTGTTTTTTGACGGTTTTTCACTGTTTTTAGGCGTTTTAGCAGGGTTATTGGTGTTTTTTGACGGTTTTTCACTGTTTTTAAGCGTTTTAGCAGGGTTATTGCTGTTATTTGACGGTTTTTCACTGTTTTTAAGCGTTTTAGCAGGGTTATAGGTGTTTTTTGACGGTTTTTCACTGTTTTTAAGCGTTTTAGCTGGGTTATTGGTGTTTTTTGACGGTTTTTCACTGTTTTTAAGCGTTTCAGCAGGGTTATTGGTGTGTTTTGACGGTTTTTCACTGTTTTTAAGCGTTTTAGCAGGATTATTGGTGTTTTTTGACGGTTTTTCACTGTTTTTAAGCGTTTTAGTAGGGTTATTGGTGTTTTTTGACGGTTTTTCACTGTTTTTAAGCGTTTTAGCAGGGTTATTGGTGTTTTTTGACGGTTTTTCACTGTTTTTTAGCGTTTTAGCAGGGTTATAGGTGTTTTTTGACGGTTTTTCACTGTTTTTAAGCGTTTCAGCGGGGTTATTGGTGTTTTTTGACGGTTTTTCACTGTTTTTAAGCGTTTTAGCAGGGTTATTGGTGTTTTTTGACGGTTTTTCACTGTTTTTAAGCGTTTTAGCAGGGTTATTGGTGTTTTTTGACGGTTTTTCACTGTTTTTAAGCGTTTTAGCAGGGTTATTGCTGTTTTTTGACGGTTTTTCACTGTTTTTAAGCGTTTTAGCAGGGTTATAGGTGTTTTTTGACGGTTTTTCACTGTTTTTAAGCGTTTTAGCTGGGTTATTGGTGTTTTTTGACGGTTTTTCACTGTTTTCAAGCGTTTCAGCAGGGTTATTGGTGTTTTTTGACGGTTTTTCACTGTTTTTAAGCGTTTTAGCAGGATTATTGGTGTTTTTTGACGGTTTTTCACTGTTTTTAAGCGTTTTAGCAGGGTTATTGGTGTTTTTTGACGGTTTTTCACTGTTTTTAAGCGTTTTAGCAGGGTTATTGGTGTTTTTTGACGGTTTTTCACTGTTTTTTAGCGTTTTAGCAGGGTTATAGGTGTTTTTTGACGGTTTTTCACTGTTTTTAAGCGTTTCAGCGGGGTATTGGTGTTTTTTGACGGTTTTTCACTGTTTTTAAGCGTTTTAGCAGGGTTATTGGTGTTTTTTGACGGTTTTTCACTGTTTTTTAGCGTTTTAGCAGGGTTATAGGTGTTTTTTGACGGTTTTTCACTGTTTTTAAGCTTTTCAGTGGGGTTATTGGTGTTTTTTGACGGTTTTTCACTGTTTTTAAGCGTTTTAGCAGGGTTATTGGTGTTTTTTGACGGTTTTTCACTGTTTTTAAGCGTTTCAGCAGGGTTATTCGTGTTTTTTGACGGTTTTTCACTGTTTTTTAGCGTTTTAGCAGGGTTATAGGTGTTTTTTGACGGTTTTTCACTGTTTTTAAGCGTTTCAGCGGGGTTATTGGTGTTTTTTGACGGTTTTTCACTGTTTTTAAGCGTTTTAGCGGGGTTATTGGTGTTTTTTGACGTTTTTTCACTGTTTTTAAGCGTTTTAGCAGGGTTATTGGTGTTTTTTGACGGTTTTTCACTGTTTTTAAGCGTTTTAGCAGGGTTATAGGTGTTTTTTGACGGTTTTTCACTGTTTTAAAGCGTTTCAGCAGGGTTATTGGTGTTTTTTGACGGTTTTTCACTGTTTTTAAGCGTTTTAGCAGGGTTATTGGTGTTTTTTGACGGTTTTTCACTGTTTTTAAGCGTTTTAACAGGGTTATTGCTGTTTTTTGACGGTTTTTCACTGTTTTTAAGCGTTTCAGCGGGGTTATTGGTGTTTTTTGAATGTTTTTCACTGTTTTTAAGCGTTTTAGCAGAGTTATTGGTGTTTTTTGACGGTTTTTCACTGTTTTTAAGCGTTTTAGCAGGGTTATAGGTGTTTTTTGACGGTTTTTCACTGTTTTTAAGCGTTTTAGCTGGGTTATTGGTGTTTTTTGACGGTTTTTCACTGTTTTCAAGCGTTTCAGCAGGGTTATTGGTGTTTTTTGACGGTTTTTCACTGTTTTTAAGCGTTTTAGCAGGATTATTGGTGTTTTTTGACGGTTTTTCACTGTTTTTAAGCGTTTTAGCAGGGTTATTGGTGTTTTTTGACGGTTTTTCACTGTTTTTAAGAGTTTTAGCAGGGTTATTGGTGTTTTTTGACGGTTTTTCACTGTTTTTTAGCGTTTTAGCAGGGTTATTGGTGTTTTTTGACGGTTTTTCACTGTTTTTAAGCGTTTTAGCAGGGTTATTGGTGTTTTTTGACGGTTTTTCACTGTTTTTAAGCGTTTTAGCAGGGTTATTGCTGTTTTTTGATGGTTTTTCACTGTTTTTAAGCGTTTTAGCAGGGTTATAGGTGTTTTTTGACGGTTTTTCACTGTTTTTAAGCGTTTTAGCTGGGTTATTGGTGTTTTTTGACGGTTTTTCACTGTTTTTAAGCGTTTCAGCAGGGTTATTGGTGTTTTTTGACGGTTTTTCACTGTTTTTAAGCGTTTCAGCAGGGTTATTGGTGTTTTTTGACGGTTTTTCACTGTTTTTAAGCGTTTCAGCAGGGTTATTCGTGTTTTTTGACGGTTTTTCACTGTTTTTTAGCGTTTTAGCAGGGTTATAGGTGTTTTTTGACGGTTTTTCACTGTTTTTAAGCGTTTCAGCGGGGTTATTGGTGTTTTTTGACGGTTTTTCACTGTTTTTAAGCGTTTTAGCGGGGTTATTGGTGTTTTTTGACGGTTTTTCACTGTTTTTAAGCGTTTTAGCAGGGTTATTGGTGTTTTTTGACGGTTTTTCACTGTTTTTAAGCGTTTTAGCAGGGTTATAGGTGTTTTTTGACGGTTTTTCACTGTTTTAAAGCGTTTCAGCAGGGTTATTGGTGTTTTTTGACGGTTTTTCACTGTTTTTAAGCGTTTTAGCAGGGTTATTGGTGTTTTTTGACGGTTTTTCACTGTTTTTAAGCGTTTTAACAGGGTTATTGCTGTTTTTTGACGGTTTTTCACTGTTTTTAAGCGTTTCAGCGGGGTTATTGGTGTTTTTTGAATGTTTTTCACTGTTTTTAAGCGTTTTAGCAGAGTTATTGGTGTTTTTTGACGGTTTTTCACTGTTTTTAAGCGTTTCAGCAGGGTTATAGGTGTTTTTTGACGGTTTTTCACTGTTTTTAAGCGTTTTAGCAGGATTATTGGTGTTTTTTGACGGTTTTTCACTGTTTTTAAGCGTTTTAGCAGGGTTATTGGTGTTTTTTGACGGTTTTTCACTGTTTTTAAGCGTTTTAGCAGGGTTATAGGTGTTTTTTGACGGTTTTTCACTGTTTTTAAGCGTTTCAGCGGGGTTATTGGTGTTTTTTGACGGTTTTTCACTGTTTTTAAGCGTTTTAGCAGGGTTATTGGTGTTTTTTGACGGTTTTTCACTGTTTTTAAGCGTTTTAGCAGGGTTATTGGTGTTTTTTGACGGTTTTTCATTGTTTTTAAGCGTTTTAGCAGGGTTATTGGTGTTTTTTGACGGTTTTTCACTGTTTTTAAGCGTTTTAGCAGGGTTATTGCTGTTTTTTGACGGTTTTTCACTGTTTTTAAGCGTTTTAGCAGGGTTATAGGTGTTTTTTGACGGTTTTTCACTGTTTTTAAGCGTTTTAGCTGGGTTATTGGTGTTTTTTGACGGTTTTTCACTGTTTTTAAGCGTTTCAGCAGGGTTATTGGTGTTTTTTGACGGTTTTTCACTGTTTTTAAGCGTTTTAGCAGGATTATTGGTGTTTTTTGACGGTTTTTCACTGTTTTTAAGCGTTTTAGCAGGGTTATTGGTGTTTTTTGACGGTTTTTCACTGTTTTTAAGCGTTTCAGCAGGGTTATTGGTGTTTTTTGACGGTTTTTCACTGTTTTTAAGCGTTTTAGCAGGATTATTGGTGTTTTTTGACGGTTTTTCACTGTTTTTAAGCGTTTTAGCAGGGTTATTGGTGTTTTTTGACGGTTTTTCACTGTTTTTAAGCGTTTTAGCAGGGTTATTGGTGTTTTTTGACGGTTTTTCACTGTTTTTTAGCGTTTTAGCAGGGTTATAGGTGTTTTTTGACGGTTTTTCACTGTTTTTAAGCGTTTCAGCGGGGTTATTGGTGTTTTTTGACGGTTTTTCACTGTTTTTAAGCGTTTTAGCAGGGTTATTGGTGTTTTTTGACGGTTTTTCATTGTTTTTAAGCGTTTTAGCAGGGTTATTGGTGTTTTTTGACGGTTTTTCACTGTTTTTAAGCGTTTTAGCAGGGTTATTGCTGTTTTTTGACGGTTTTTCACTGTTTTTAAGCGTTTTAGCAGGGTTATAGGTGTTTTTTGACGGTTTTTCACTGTTTTTAAGCGTTTTAGCTGGGTTATTGGTGTTTTTTGACGGTTTTTCACTGTTTTCAAGCGTTTCAGCAGGGTTATTGGTGTTTTTTGACGGTTTTTCACTGTTTTTAAGCGTTTTAGCAGGATTATTGGTGTTTTTTGACGGTTTTTCACTGTTTTTAAGCGTTTTAGCAGGGTTATTGGTGTTTTTTGACGGTTTTTCACTGTTTTTAAGAGTTTTAGCAGGGTTATTGGTGTTTTTTGACGGTTTTTCACTGTTTTTAAGCGTTTCAGCAGGGTTATTGGTGTTTTTTGACGGTTTTTCACTGTTTTTAAGCGTTTCAGCAGGGTTATTGGTGTTTTTTGACTGTTTTTCACTGTTTTTAAGCGTTTTAGCAGGGTTATTGGTGTTTTTTGACGGGTTTTCACTGTTTTCAAGTGTTTTAGCAGGGTTATTGGTGTTTTTTGACGGTTTTTCACTGTTTTTAAGCGTTTTAGCAGGGTTATTGGTGTTTTTTGACGGTTTTTCACTGTTTTTAAGCGTTTTAGCAAGGTTATAGGTGTTTTTTGACGGTTTTTCACAGCAGGGTTATTGGTGTTTTTTGACGGTTTTTCACTGTTTTTAAGCGTTTCAGCAGGGTTATTGGTGTTTTTTGACGGTTTTTCACTGTTTTTAAGCGTTTCAGCAGGGTTATTGGTGTTTTTTGGCTGTTTTTCACTGTTTTTAAGCGTTTTAGCAGGGTTATTGGTGTTTTTTGACGGTTTTTCACTGTTTTTAAGCGTTTTAGCAGGGTTATTGGTGTTTTTTGACGGTTTTTCACTGTTTTTAAGCGTTTTAGCAGGGTTATTGGTGTTTTTTGACGGTTTTTCACTGTTTTTAAGTTAGCAGGGTTATTGGTGTTTTTTGACGGTTTTTCACTGTTTTTAAGCGTTTCAGCAAGGTTATTGGTGTTTTTTGACGGTTTTTCACTGTTTTTAAGCGTTTTAGCAGGGTTATTGGTGTTTTTTGACGGTTTTTCACTGTTTTTAAGCGTTTTAGCAGGGTTATTGCTGTTTTTTGACGGTTTTTCACTGTTTTTAAGCGTTTCAGCGGGGTTATTGGTGTTTTTTGACGGTACGCTTTCGGTATGGTTTTTCACTGTTTTTAAGCGTTTTAGCAGGGTTATTGGTGTTTTTTGACGGTTTTTCACTGTTTTTAAGCGTTTTAGCAGGATTATTGGTGTTTTTTGACGGTTTTTCACTGTTTTTAAGCGTTTTAGCAGGGTTATAGGTGTTTTTTGACGGTTTTTCACTGTTTTTAAGCGTTTCAGCGGGGTTATTGGTGTTTTTTGACGGTTTTTCACTGTTTTTAAGCGTTTTAGCAGGGTTATTGGTGTTTTTTGACGGTTTTTCACTGTTTTTAAGCGTTTTAGCAGGGTTATTGGTGTTTTTTGACGGTTTTTCACTGTTTTTAAGCGTTTTAGCAGGGTTATTGCTGTTTTTTGATGGTTTTTCACTGTTTTTAAGCGTTTTAGCAGGGTTATAGGTGTTTTTTGACGGTTTTTCACTGTTTTTAAGCGTTTTAGCTGGGTTATTGGTGTTTTTTGACGGTTTTTCACTGTTTTTAAGCGTTTCAGCAGGGTTATTGGTGTTTTTTGACGGTTTTTCACTGTTTTTAAGCGTTTCAGCAGGGTTATTGGTGTTTTTTGACGGTTTTTCACTGTTTTTAAGCGTTTCAGCAGGGTTATTCGTGTTTTTTGACGGTTTTTCACTGTTTTTTAGCGTTTTAGCAGGGTTATAGGTGTTTTTTGACGGTTTTTCACTGTTTTTAAGCGTTTCAGCGGGGTTATTGGTGTTTTTTGACGGTTTTTCACTGTTTTTAAGCGTTTTAGCGGGGTTATTGGTGTTTTTTGACGGTTTTTCACTGTTTTTAAGCGTTTTAGCAGGGTTATTGGTGTTTTTTGACGGTTTTTCACTGTTTTTAAGCGTTTTAGCAGGATTATAGGTGTTTTTTGACGGTTTTTCACTGTTTTAAAGCGTTTCAGCAGGGTTATTGGTGTTTTTTGACGGTTTTTCACTGTTTTTAAGCGTTTTAGCAGGGTTATTGGTGTTTTTTGACGGTTTTTCACTGTTTTTAAGCGTTTTAACAGGGTTATTGCTGTTTTTTGACGGTTTTTCACTGTTTTTAAGCGTTTCAGCGGGGTTATTGGTGTTTTTTGAATGTTTTTCACTGTTTTTAAGCGTTTTAGCAGAGTTATTGGTGTTTTTTGACGGTTTTTCACTGTTTTTAAGCGTTTCAGCAGGGTTATAGGTGTTTTTTGACGGTTTTTCACTGTTTTTAAGCGTTTTAGCAGGATTATTGGTGTTTTTTGACGGTTTTTCACTGTTTTTAAGCGTTTTAGCAGGGTTATTGGTGTTTTTTGACGGTTTTTCACTGTTTTTTAAGCGTTTTAGCAGGGTTATAGGTGTTTTTTGACGGTTTTTCACTGTTTTTAAGCGTTTCAGCGGGGTTATTGGTGTTTTTTGACGGTTTTTCACTGTTTTTAAGCGTTTTAGCAGGGTTATTGGTGTTTTTTGACGGTTTTTCACTGTTTTTTAGGCGTTTTAGCAGGGTTATTGGTGTTTTTTGACGGTTTTTCACTGTTTTTAAGCGTTTTAGCAGGGTTATTGCTGTTATTTGACGGTTTTTCACTGTTTTTAAGCGTTTTAGCAGGGTTATAGGTGTTTTTTGACGGTTTTTCACTGTTTTTAAGCGTTTTAGCTGGGTTATTGGTGTTTTTTGACGGCTTTTCACTGTTTTTAAGCGTTTCAGCAGGGTTATTGGTGTTTTTTGACGGTTTTTCACTGTTTTTAAGCGTTTTAGCAGGATTATTGGTGTTTTTTGACGGTTTTTCACTGTTTTTAAGCGTTTTAGTAGGGTTATTGGTGTTTTTTGACGGTTTTTCACTGTTTTTAAGCGTTTTAGCAGGGTTATTGGTGTTTTTTGACGGTTTTTCACTGTTTTTTAGCGTTTTAGCAGGGTTATAGGTGTTTTTTGACGGTTTTTCACTGTTTTTAAGCGTTTCAGCGGGGTTATTGGTGTTTTTTGACGGTTTTTCACTGTTTTTAAGCGTTTTAGCAGGGTTATTGGTGTTTTTGACGGTTTTTCACTGTTTTTAAGCGTTTTAGCAGGGTTATTGGTGTTTTTTGACGGTTTTTCACTGTTTTTAAGCGTTTTAGCAGGGTTATTGCTGTTTTTTGACGGTTTTTCACTGTTTTTAAGCGTTTTAGCAGGGTTATAGGTGTTTTTTGACGGTTTTTCACTGTTTTTAAGCGTTTTAGCTGGGTTATTGGTGTTTTTTGACGGTTTTTCACTGTTTTCAAGCGTTTCAGCAGGGTTATTGGTGTTTTTTGACGGTTTTTCACTGTTTTTAAGCGTTTTAGCAGGATTATTGGTGTTTTTTGACGGTTTTTCACTGTTTTTAAGCGTTTTAGCAGGGTTATTGGTGTTTTTTGACGGTTTTCACTGTTTTTAAGCGTTTTAGCAGGGTTATTGGTGTTTTTTGACGGTTTTTCACTGTTTTTTAGCGTTTTAGCAGGGTTATAGGTGTTTTTTGACGGTTTTTCACTGTTTTTAAGCGTTTCAGCGGGGTATTGGTGTTTTTTGACGGTTTTTCACTGTTTTTAAGCGTTTTAGCAGGGTTATTGGTGTTTTTTGACGGTTTTTCACTGTTTTTTAGCGTTTTAGCAGGGTTATAGGTGTTTTTTGACGGTTTTTCACTGTTTTTAAGCTTTTCAGTGGGGTTATTGGTGTTTTTTGACGGTTTTTCACTGTTTTTAAGCGTTTTAGCAGGGTTATTGGTGTTTTTTGACGGTTTTTCACTGTTTTTAAGCGTTTTAGCAGGGTTATTGCTGTTTTTTGACGGTTTTTCACTGTTTTTAAGCGTTTTAGCAGGGTTATAGGTGTTTTTTGACGGTTTTTCACTGTTTTTAAGCGTTTTAGCTGGGTTATTGGTGTTTTTTGACGGTTTTTCACTGTTTTCAAGCGTTTCAGCAGGGTTATTGGTGTTTTTTGACGGTTTTTCACTGTTTTTAAGCGTTTTAGCAGGATTATTGGTGTTTTTTGACGGTTTTTCACTGTTTTTAAGCGTTTTAGCAGGGTTATTGGTGTTTTTTGACGGTTTTTCACTGTTTTTAAGCGTTTTAGCTGGGTTATTGGTGTTTTTTGACGGTTTTTCACGGTTTTTTAGCGTTTTAGCAGGGTTATAGGTGTTTTTTGACGGTTTTTCACTGTTTTTAAGCGTTTCAGCGGGGTTATTGGTGTTTTTTGACGGTTTTTCACTGTTTTTAAGCGTTTTAGCAGGGTTATTGGTGTTTTTTGAGGGTTTTTCACTGTTTTTAAGCGTTTTAGCAGGGTTATTGGTGTTTTTTGACGGTTTTTCACTGTTTTTAAGCGTTTTAGCAGGGTTATTGCTGTTTTTTGACGGTTTTTCACTGTTTTCAAGCGTTTTAGCAGGGTTATAGGTGTTTTTTGACGGTTTTTCACTGTTTTTAAGCGTTTTAGCTGGGTTATTGGTGTTTTTTGACGGTTTTTCACTGTTTTTAAGCGTTTCAGCAGGGTTATTGGTGTTTTTTGACGGTTTTTCACTGTTTTTAAGCGTTTCAGCAGGGTTATTGGTGTTTTTTGACGGTTTTTCACTGTTTTTAAGCGTTTCAGCAGGGTTATTGGTGTTTTTTGACGTTTTTTCACTGTTTTTAAGCGTTTTAGCAGGGTTATTGGTGTTTTTTGAGGGTTTTTCACTGTTTTTAAGCGTTTTAGCAGGGTTATTGGTGTTTTTTGACGGTTTTTCACTGTTTTTAAGCGTTTTAGCAGGGTTATTGCTGTTTTTTGACGGTTTTTCACTGTTTTTAAGCGTTTTAGCTGGGTTATTGGTGTTTTTTGACGGTTTTTCACTGTTTTTAAGCGTTTCAGCAGGGTTATTGGTGTTTTTTGACGGTTTTTCACTGTTTTTAAGCGTTTTAGCAGGATTATTGGTGTTTTTTGACGGTTTTTCACTGTTTTTAAGCGTTTTAGCAGGGTTATTGTGTTTTTTGACGGTTTTTCACTGTTTTTAAGCGTTTTAGCAGGGTTATTGGTGTTTTTTGACGGTTTTTCACTGTTTTTTAGCGTTTTAGCAGGGTTAT
>NW_027556498.1:0-24579 GCF_964204865.1 Styela clava
GATTTTTCACTGTTTTTAAGCGTTTTAGCAGGGTTATTGGTGTTTTTTGACGGTTTTTCACTGTTTTTAAGCGTTTTAGCAGGGTTATTGGTGTTTTTTGACGATTTTTCACTGTTTTTAAGCGTTTTAGCAGGGTTATTGGTGTTTTTTGACGGTTTTTCGCTGTTTTTAAGCGTTTTAGCAGGGTTATTGGTGTTTTTTGACGGTTTTCCACTGTTTTTAAGCGTTTTAGCAGGGTTATTGGTGTTTTTTGACGGTTTTCCACTGTTTTTAAGCGTTTTAGCAGGGTTATTGGTGTTTTTTGACGGTTTTCCACTGTTTTTAAGCGTTTTAGCAGGGTTATTGGTGTTTTTTGACGGTTTTTCACTGTTTTTAAGCGTTTTAGCAGAGTTATTAGTGTTTTTTGACGGTTTTTCACTGTTTTTAAGCGTTTTAGCAATGTTATTGGTGTTTTTTGACGGTTTTTCACTGTTTTTAAGCGTTTTAGCAGGGTTATTGGTGTTTTTTGACGGTTTTTCACTGTTTTTAAGCGTTTTAGCAGGGTTATTGGTGTTTTTTGACGGTTTTCCACTGTTTTTAAGCGTTTTAGCAGGGTTATTGGTGTTTTTTGACGGTTTTTCACTGTTTTTAAGCGTTTTAGCAGGGTTATTGGTGTTTTTTGACGGTTTTTCACTGTTTTTAAGCGTTTTAGCAGGGTTATTGGTGTTTTTTTGACGGTTTTTCACTGTTTTTAAGCGTTTTAGCAGTGTTATTGGTGTTTTTTGACGGTTTTTCACTGTTTTTAAGCGTTTTAGCAGGGTTATTGGTGTTTTTTGACGGTTTTCCACTGTTTTTAAGCGTTTTAGCAGGGTTATTGGTGTTTTTTGACGGTTTTTCACTGTTTTTAAGCGTTTTAGCAGGGTTATTGGTGTCTTTTGACGGTTTTTCTCTGTTTTTAAGCGTTTTAGCAGGGTTATTGGTGTTTTTTGACTGTTTTTCACTGTTTTTAAGCGTTTTAGCAGGGTTATTGGTGTTTTTTGACGGTTTTTCATTGTTTTCAAGCGTTTTAGCAGGGTTATTGGTGTTTTTTGACGGTTTATCACTGTTTTTAAGCGTTTTAGCAGGGTTATTGGTGTTTTTTGACGGTTTTTCACTGTTTTTAAGCGTTTTAGCAGGGTTATTGGTGTTTTTTGACGGTTTTTCACTGTTTTTAAGCGTTTTAGCAGGGTTATTGGTGTTTTTTGACGGTTTTTCACTGTTTTTAAGCGTTTTAGCAGGGTTATTGGTGTTTTTTGACGGTTTTTCACTGTTTTTAAGCGTTTTAGCAGGGTTATTGGTGTTTTTTGACGGTTTTTCACTGTTTTTAAGCGTTTTAGCAGGGTTATTGGTGTTTTTTGACGGTTTTTCACTGTTTTTAAGCGTTTTAGCAGGGTTATTGGTGTTTTTTGACGGTTTTTCACTGTTTTAAAGCGTTTTAGCAGGGTTATTGGTGTTTTTTGACTGTTTTTCACTGTTTTTGGGCGTTTTAGCAGGGTTATTGGTGTTTTTTGACGGTTTTTCATTGTTTTTAAGCGTTTTAGCAGGGTTATTGGTGTTTTTTGACTGTTTTTCACTGTTTTTGGGCGTTTTAGCAGGGTTATTGGTGTTTTTTGACGGTTTTTCATTGTTTTTAAGCGTTTTAGCAGGGTTATTGGTGTTTTTTGACGGTTTTTCACTGTTTTTAAGCGTTTTAGCAGGGTTATTGGTGTTTTTTGACGGTTTTTCACTGTTTTTAAGCGTTTTAGCAGGGTTATTGGTGTTTTTTGACGGTTTTTCACTGTTTTTAAGCGTTTTAGCAGGGTTATTGGTGTTTTTTGACGGTTTTTCACTGTTTTTAAGCGTTTTAGCAGGGTTATTGGTGTTTTTTGACGGTTTTTCACTGTTTTTAAGCGTTTTAGCAGGGTTATTGGTGTTTTTTGACGGTTTTTCACTGTTTTTAAGCGTTTTAGCAGGGTTATTGGTGTTTTTTGACGGTTTTTCACTGTTTTTAAGCGTTTTAGCAGGGTTATTGGTGTTTTTTGACGGTTTTTCACTGTTTTTAAGCGTTTTAGCAGGGTTATTGGTGTTTTTTGACGGTTTTTCACTGTTTTTAAGCGTTTTAGCAGGGTTATTGGTGTTTTTTGACGGTTTTTCACTGTTTTTAAGCGTTTTAGCAGGGTTATTGGTGTTTTTTGACGGTTTTTCACTGTTTTTAAGCGTTTTAGCAGGGTTATTGGTGTTTTTTGACGGTTTTTCACTGTTTTTAAGCGTTTTAGCAGGGTTATTGGTGTTTTTTGACGGTTTTTCACTGTTTTTAAGCGTTTTAGCAGGGTTATTGGTGTTTTTTGACGGTTTTTCACTGTTTTTAAGCGTTTTAGCAGGGTTATTGGTGTTTTTTGACGGTTTTTCACTGTTTTTAAGCGTTTTAGCAGGGTTATTGGTGTTTTTTGACGGTTTTTCACTGTTTTTAAGCGTTTTAGCAGGGTTATTGGTGTTTTTTGACGGTTTTTCACTGTTTTTAAGCGTTTTAGCAGGGTTATTGGTGTTTTTTGACGGTTTTTCACTGTTTTTAAGCGTTTTAGCAGGGTTATTGGTGTTTTTTGACGGTTTTTCACTGTTTTTAAGCGTTTTAGCAGGGTTATTGGTGTTTTTTGACGGTTTTTCACTGTTTTTAAGCGTTTTAGCAGGGTTATTGGTGTTTTTTGACGGTTTTTCACTGTTTTTAAGCGTTTTAGCAGGGTTATTGGTGTTTTTTGACGGTTTTTCACTGTTTTTAAGCGTTTTAGCAGGGTTATTGGTGTTTTTTGACGGTTTTTCACTGTTTTTAAGCGTTTTAGCAGGGTTATTGGTGTTTTTTGACGGTTTTTCACTGTTTTTAAGCGTTTTAGCAGGGTTATTGGTGTTTTTTGACGGTTTTTCACTGTTTTTAAGCGTTTTAGCAGGGTTATTGGTGTTTTTTGACGGGTTTTCACTGTTTTTAAGCGTTTTAGCAGGGTTATTGGTGTTTTTTGACGGTTTTTCACTGTTTTTAAGCGTTTTAGCAAGGTTATTGGTGTTTTTTGACGGTTTTTCACTGTTTTTAAGCGTTTTAGCAGGGTTATTGGTGTTTTTTGACGGTTTTTCACTGTTTTTAAGCGTTTTAGCAGGGTTATTGGTGTTTTTTGACGGTTTTTCACTGTTTTTAAGCGTTTTAGCAGGGTTATTGGTGTTTTTTCACTGTTTTTAAGCGTTTTAGCAGGGTTATTGGTGTTTTTTGACGGTTTTTCACTGATTTTAAGCGTTTTAGCAGGGTTATTGGTGTTTTTTGACGGTTTTTCACTGTTTTAAAGCGTTTTAGCAGTGTTATTGGTGTTTTTTGACGGTTTTTCTCTGTTTTTAAGCGTTTTAGCAGGGTTATTGGTGTTTTTTGACGGTTTTTCACTGTTTTTAAGCGTTTTAGCAGAGTTATTGGTGTTTTTTGACGGTTTTTCACTGTTTTTAAGCGTTTTAGCAGGGTTATTGGTGTTTTTTGACGGTTTTTCACTGTTTTTAAGCGTTTTAGCAAGGTTATTGGTGTTTTTTGACGGTTTTTCACTGTTTTTAAGCGTTTCAGCAGGGTTATTGGTGTTTTTTGACGGCTTTCACTGTTTTTAAGCGTTTTAGCAGGGTTATTGGTGTTTTTTGACGGTTTTTCACTGTTTTTAAGCGTTTTAGAAGGGTTATTGGTGTTTTTTGACGGTTTTTCACTGTTTTCAAGCGTTTTAGCAAGGTTATTGGTGTTTTTTGACGGTTTTTCACTGTTTTTAAGCGTTTTAGCAGGGTTATTGGTGTTTTTTGACGGTTTTTCACTGTTTTTAAGCGTTTTAGCAGGGTTATTGGTGTTTTTTGACGGTTTTTCACTGTTTTTAAGCGTTTTAGCAGGGTTATTGGTGTTTTTTGACGGTTTTTCACTGTTTTTAAGCGTTTTAGCAGTGTTATTGGTGTTTTTTGACGGTTTTTCTCTGTTTTTAAGCGTTTTAGCAGGGTTATTGGTGTTTTTTGACGGTTTTTCACTGTTTTTAAGCGTTTTAGCAGGGTTATTGGTGTTTTTTGACGGTTTTTCACTGTTTTTAAGCGTTTTAGCAGGGTTATTGGTGTTTTTTGACGGTTTTTCACTGTTTTTAAGCGTTTTAGCAGGGTTATTGGTGTTTTTTGACGGTTTTTCACTGTTTTTAAGCGTTTTAGCAAGGTTATTGGTGTTTTTTGACGGTTTTTCACTGTTTTTAAGCGTTTTAGCAGGGTTATTGGTGTTTTTTGACGGCTTTCACTGTTTTTAAGCGTTTTAGCAGGGTTATTGGTGTTTTTTGACGGTTTTTCACTGTTTTTAAGCGTTTTAGCAGGGTTATTGGTGTTTTTTGACGGTTTTTCACTGTTTTTGAGCGTTTTAGCAGGGTTATTGGTGTTTTTTGACGGTTTTTCACTGTTTTCAAGCGTTTTAGCAGGGTTATTGGTGTTTTTTGACGGTTTTTCACTGTTTTTAAGCGTTTTAGCAGGGTTATTGGTGTTTTTTTGAAGGTTTTTCACTGTTTTTAAGCGTTTCAGCAGGGTTATTGGTGTTTTTTGACGGTTTTTCACTGTTTTTAAGCGTTTTAGCAAGGTTATTGGTGTTTTTTGACGGTTTTTCACTGTTTTTAAGCGTTTTAGCAGGGTTATTGGTGTTTTTTGACGGTTTTTCACTGTTTTTAAGCGTTTTAGCAGGGTTATTGGTGTTTTTTGACGGTTTTTCACTGTTTTTAAGCGTTTTAGCAGGGTTATTGGTGTTTTTTGGCGGTTTTTCTCTGTTTTTAAGCGTTTTAGCAGGGTTATTGGTGTTTTTTGACGGTTTTTCACTGTTTTTAAGCGTTTTAGCAGGTTATTGGTGTTTTTTGACGGTTTTTCACTGTTTTTAAGCGTTTTAGCAGTGTTATTGGTGTTTTTTGACGGTTTTTCTCTGTTTTTAAGCGTTTTAGCAGGGTTATTGGTGTTTTTTGACGGTTTTTCACTGTTTTTAAGCGTTTTAGCAGGGTTATTGGTGTTTTTTGACGGTTTTTCACTGTTTTTAAGCGTTTTAGCAGGGTTATTGGTGTTTTTTGACGGTTTTTCACTGTTTTTAAGCGTTTTAGCAAGGTTATTGGTGTTTTTTGACGGTTTTTCACTGTTTTTAAGCGTTTTAGCAGGGTTATTGGTGTTTTTTGACGGCTTTTCACTGTTTTTAAGCGTTTTAGCAGGGTTATTGGTGTTTTTTGACGGTTTTTCACTGTTTTTAAGCGTTTTAGCAGGGTTATTGGTGTTTTTTGACGGTTTTTCACTGTTTTTAAGCGTTTTAGCAGGGTTATTGGTGTTTTTTGACGGTTTTTCACTGTTTTTAAGCGTTTTAGCAGGGTTATTGGTGTTTTTTGACGGTTTTTCACTGTTTTTAAGCGTTTTAGCAGGGTTATTGGTGTTTTTTGACGGTTTTTCACTGTTTTTAAGCGTTTTAGCAGGGTTATTGGTGTTTTTTGACGGTTTTTCACTGTTTTTAAGCGTTTTAGCAGGGTTATTGGTGTTTTTTGACGGTTTTTCACTGTTTTTAAGCGTTTTAGCAAGGTTATTGGTGTTTTTTGACGGTTTTTCACTGTTTTTAAGCGTTTTAGCAGGGTTATTGGTGTTTTTTGACGGCTTTTCACTGTTTTTAAGCGTTTTAGCAGGGTTATTGGTGTTTTTTGACGGTTTTTCACTGTTTTTAAGCGTTTTAGCAGGGTTATTGGTGTTTTTTGACGGTTTTTCACTGTTTTTAAGCGTTTTAGCAGGGTTATTGGTGTTTTTTGACGGTTTTTCACTGTTTTTAAGCGTTTTAGCAGGGTTATTGGTGTTTTTTGACGGTTTTTCACTGTTTTTAAGCGTTTTAGCAGGGTTATTGGTGTTTTTTGACGGTTTTCCACTGTTTTTAAGCGTTTTAGCAGGGTTATTGGTGTTTTTTGACGGTTTTTCACTGTTTTAAGCGTTTTAGCAGGGTTATTGGTGTTTTTGACGGTTTTTCACTGTTTTTAAGCGTTTTAGCAGGGTTATTGGTGTTTTTTGACGGCTTTTCACTGTTTTTAAGCGTTTTAGCAGGGATATTGGTGTTTTTTGACGGTTTTTCACTGTTTTTAAGCGTTTTAGCAGGGTTATTGGTGTTTTTTGACGGTTTTTCTCTGTTTTTAAGCGTTTTAGCAGGGTTATTGGTGTTTTTTGACGGTTTTTCACTGTTTTTAAGCGTTTTAGCAGGTTATTGGTGTTTTTTGACGGTTTTTCACTGTTTTTAAGCGTTTTAGCAGTGTTATTGGTGTTTTTTGACGGGTTTTCTCTGTTTTTAAGCGTTTTAGCAGGGTTATTGGTGTTTTTTGACGGTTTTTCACTGTTTTTAAGCGTTTTAGCAGGGTTATTGGTGTTTTTTGACGGTTTTTCACTGTTTTTAAGCGTTTTAGCAGGGTTATTGGTGTTTTTTGGCGGTTTTTCTCTGTTTTTAAGCGTTTTAGCAGGGTTATTGGTGTTTTTTGACGGTTTTTCACTGTTTTTAAGCGTTTTAGCAGGTTATTGGTGTTTTTTGACGGTTTTTCACTGTTTTTAAGCGTTTTAGCAGTGTTATTGGTGTTTTTTGACGGTTTTTCTCTGTTTTTAAGCGTTTTAGCAGGGTTATTGGTGTTTTTTGACGGTTTTTCACTGTTTTTAAGCGTTTTAGCAGGGTTATTGGTGTTTTTTGACGGTTTTTCACTGTTTTTAAGCGTTTTAGCAGGGTTATTGGTGTTTTTTGACGGTTTTTCACTGTTTTTAAGCGTTTTAGCAAGGTTATTGGTGTTTTTTGACGGTTTTTCACTGTTTTTAAGCGTTTTAGCAGGGTTATTGGTGTTTTTTGACGGCTTTTCACTGTTTTTAAGCGTTTTAGCAGGGTTATTGGTGTTTTTTGACGGTTTTTCACTGTTTTTAAGCGTTTAGCAGGGTTATTGGTGTTTTTTGACGGTTTTTCACTGTTTTTAAGCGTTTTAGCAGGGTTATTGGTGTTTTTTGACGGTTTTTCACTGTTTTTAAGCGTTTTAGCAGGGTTATTGGTGTTTTTTGACGGTTTTTCACTGTTTTTAAGCGTTTTAGCAGGGTTATTGGTGTTTTTTGACGGTTTTCCACTGTTTTTAAGCGTTTTAGCAGGGTTATTGGTGTTTTTTGACGGTTTTTCACTGTTTTTAAGCGTTTTAGCAGGGTTATTGGTGTTTTTTGACGGTTTTTCACTGTTTTTAAGCGTTTTAGCAGGGTTATTGGTGTTTTTGGACGGTTTTTCACTGTTTTTAAGCGTTTTAGCAAGGTTATTGGTGTTTTTTGACGGTTTTTCACTGTTTTTAAGCGTTTTAGCAGGGTTATTGGGGTTTTTTGACGGTTTTTCACTGTTTTTAAGCGTTTTAGCAGGGTTATTGGTGTTTTTTGACGGTTTTTCACTGTTTTTAAGCGTTTCAGCAAGGTTATTGGTGTTTTTTGAGGTTTTTCACTGTTTTTAAGCGTTTTAGCAGGGTTATTGGTGTTTTTTGACGGCTTTTGACTGTTTTTAAGCGTTTTAGCAGGGTTATTGGTGTTTTTTGACGGTTTTTCACTGTTTTTAAGCGTTTTAGCAGGGTTATTGGTGTTTTTTGACGGGTTTTCACTGTTTTTAAGCGTTTTAGCAGGGTTATTGGTGTTTTTTGACGGTTTTTCACTGTTTTTAAGCGTTTTAGCAAGGTTATTGGTGTTTTTTGACGGTTTCTCACTGTTTTTAAGCGTTTTAGCAGGGTTATTGGTGTTTTTTGACGGTTTTTCACTGTTTTTAAGCGTTTTAGCAGGGTTATTGGTGTTTTTTCACTGTTTTTAAGCGTTTTAGCAGGGTTATTGGTGTTTTTTCACTGTTTTTAAGCGTTTTAGCAGGGTTATTGGTGTTTTTTGACGGTTTTTCACTGATTTTAAGCGTTTTAGCAGGGTTATTGGTGTTTTTTGACGGTTTTTCACTGTTTTTAAGCGTTTTAGCAGTGTTATTGGTGTTTTTTGACGGTTTTTCTCTGTTTTTAAGCGTTTTAGCAGGGTTATTGGTGTTTTTTGACGGTTTTTCACTGTTTTTAAGCGTTTTAGCAGAGTTATTGGTGTTTTTTGACGGTTTTTCACTGTTTTTAAGCGTTTTAGCAGGGTTATTGGTGTTTTTTGACGGTTTTTCACTGTTTTTAAGCGTTTTAGCAAGGTTATTGGTGTTTTTTGACGGCTTTTCACTGTTTTTAAGCGTTTCAGCAGGGTTATTGGTGTTTTTTGACGGCTTTCACTGTTTTTAAGCGTTTTAGCAGGGTTATTGGTGTTTTTTGACGGTTTTTCACTGTTTTTAAGCGTTTTAGCAGGGTTATTGGTGTTTTTTGACGGTTTTTCACTGTTTTTAAGCGTTTTAGCAAGGTTATTGGTGTTTTTTGACGGTTTTTCACTGTTTTTAAGCGTTTTAGCAGGGTTATTGGTGTTTTTTGACGGTTTTTCACTGTTTTTAAGCGTTTTAGCAGGGTTATTGGTGTTTTTTGACGGTTTTTCACTGTTTTCAAGCGTTTTAGCAAGGTTATTGGTGTTTTTTGACGGTTTTTCACTGTTTTTAAGCGTTTTAGCAGGGTTATTGGTGTTTTTTGACGGCTTTTCACTGTTTTTAAGCGTTTTAGCAGGGTTATTGGTGTTTTTTGACGGTTTTTCACTGTTTTTAAGCGTTTTAGCAGGGTTATTGGTGTTTTTTGACGGTTTTTCACTGTTTTTAAGCGTTTTAGCAGGGTTATTGGTGTTTTTTGACGGTTTTTCACTGTTTTTAAGCGTTTTAGCAAGGTTATTGGTGTTTTTTGACGGTTTTTCACTGTTTTTAAGCGTTTTAGCAGGGTTATTGGTGTTTTTTGACGGTTTTTCACTGTTTTTAAGCGTTTTAGCAGGGTTATTGGTGTTTTTTGACGGTTTTTCACTGTTTTTAAGCGTTTCAGCAGGGTTATTGGTGTTTTTTGGCGGTTTTTCACTGTTTTTAAGCGTTTTAGCAGGGTTATTGGTGTTTTTTGACGGTTTTTCACTGTTTTTAATCGTTTTAGCAGGGTTATTGGTGTTTTTTGACGGTTTTTCACTGTTTTTAGGCGTTTTAGCAGTGTTATTGGTGTTTTTTGACGGTTTTTCTCTGTTTTTAAGCGTTTTAGCAGGGTTATTGGTGTTTTTTGACGGTTTTTCACTGTTTTTAAGCGTTTTAGCAGGGTTATTGGTGTTTTTTGACGGTTTTTCACTGTTTTTAAGCGTTTTAGCATGGTTATTGGTGTTTTTTGACGGTTTTTCACTGTTTTTAAGCGTTTTAGCAAGGTTATTGGTGTTTTTTGACGGTTTTTCACTGTTTTTAAGCGTTTTAGCAGGGTTATTGGTGTTTTTTGACGGTTTTCCACTGTTTTTAAGCGTTTTAGCAGTGTTATTGGTGTTTTTTGACGGTTTTTCTATGTTTTTAAGCGTTTTAGCAGGATTATTGGGGTTTTTTGACGGTTTTTCACTGTTTTTAAGCGTTTTAGCAGGGTTATTGGGGTTTTTTGACGGTTTTTCACTGTTTTTAAGCGTTTTAGCAGGGTTATTGGTGTTTTTTGACGGTTTTTCACTGTTTTTAAGCGTTTCAGCAAGGTTATTGGTGTTTTTTGACGGTTTTTCACTGTTTTTAAGCGTTTTAGCAGGGTTATTGGTGTTTTTTGACGGCTTTTCACTGTTTTTAAGCGTTTTAGCAGGGTTATTGGTGTTTTTTGACGGTTTTTCACTGTTTTTAAGCGTTTTAGCAGGGTTATTGGTGTTTTTTGACGGGTTTTCACTGTTTTTAAGCGTTTTAGCAGGGTTATTGGTGTTTTTTGACGGTTTTTCACTGTTTTTAAGCGTTTTAGCAAGGTTATTGGTGTTTTTTGACGGTTTTTCACTGTTTTTAAGCGTTTTAGCAGGGTTATTGGTGTTTTTTGACGGTTTTTCACTGTTTTTAAGCGTTTTAGCAGGGTTATTGGTGTTTTTTGACGGTTTTTCACTGTTTTTAAGCGTTTTAGCAGGGTTATTGGTGTTTTTTCACTGTTTTTAAGCGTTTTAGCAGGGTTATTGGTGTTTTTTGACGGTTTTTCACTGATTTTAAGCGTTTTAGCAGGGTTATTGGTGTTTTTTGACGGTTTTTCACTGTTTTAAAGCGTTTTAGCAGTGTTATTGGTGTTTTTTGACGGTTTTTCTCTGTTTTTAAGCGTTTTAGCAGGGTTATTGGTGTTTTTTGACGGTTTTTCACTGTTTTTAAGCGTTTTAGCAGAGTTATTGGTGTTTTTTGACGGTTTTTCACTGTTTTTAAGCGTTTTAGCAGGGTTATTGGTGTTTTTTGACGGTTTTTCACTGTTTTTAAGCCTTTTAGCAAGGTTATTGGTGTTTTTTGACGGTTTTTCACTGTTTTTAAGCGTTTCAGCAGGGTTATTGGTGTTTTTGACGGCTTTCACTGTTTTTAAGCGTTTTAGCAGGGTTATTGGTGTTTTTTGACGGTTTTTCACTGTTTTTAAGCGTTTTAGCAGGGTTATTGGTGTTTTTTGACGGTTTTTCACTGTTTTCAAGCGTTTTAGCAAGGTTATTGGTGTTTTTTGACGGTTTTTCACTGTTTTTAAGCGTTTTAGCAGGGTTATTGGTGTTTTTGACGGTTTTTCACTGTTTTTAAGCGTTTTAGCAGGGTTATTGGTGTTTTTTGACGGTTTTTCACTGTTTTTAAGCGTTTTAGCAGGGTTATTGGTGTTTTTTGACGGTTTTTCACTGTTTTTAAGCGTTTTAGCAGTGTTATTGGTGTTTTTTGACGGTTTTTCTCTGTTTTTAATCGTTTTAGCAGGGTTATTGGTGTTTTTTGACGGTTTTTCACTGTTTTTAAGCGTTTTAGCAGGGTTATTGGTGTTTTTTGACGGTTTTTCACTGTTTTTAAGCGTTTTAGCAGGGTTATTGGTGTTTTTTGACGGTTTTTCACTGTTTTTAAGCGTTTTAGCAGGGTTATTGGTGTTTTTTGACGGTTTTTCACTGTTTTTAAGCGTTTTAGCAAGGTTATTGGTGTTTTTTGACGGTTTTTCACTGTTTTTAAGCGTTTTAGCAGGGTTATTGGTGTTTTTTGACGGCTTTCACTGTTTTTAAGCGTTTTAGCAGGGTTATTGGTGTTTTTTGACGGTTTTTCACTGTTTTTAAGCGTTTTAGCAGGGTTATTGGTGTTTTTTGACGGTTTTTCACTGTTTTTGAGCGTTTTAGCAGGGTTATTGGTGTTTTTTGACGGTTTTTCACTGTTTTCAAGCGTTTTAGCAGGGTTATTGGTGTTTTTTGACGGTTTTTCACTGTTTTTAAGCGTTTTAGCAGGGTTATTGGTGTTTTTTGAAGGTTTTTCACTGTTTTTAAGCGTTTCAGCAGGGTTATTGGTGTTTTTTGACGGTTTTTCACTGTTTTTAAGCGTTTTAGCAAGGTTATTGGTGTTTTTTGACGGTTTTTCACTGTTTTTAAGCGTTTTAGCAGGGTTATTGGTGTTTTTTGACGGGTTTTCACTGTTTTTAAGCGTTTTAGCAGGGTTATTGGTGTTTTTTGACGGTTTTTCACTGTTTTTAAGCGTTTTAGCAAGGTTATTGGTGTTTTTTGACGGTTTTTCACTGTTTTTAAGCGTTTTAGCAGGGTTATTGGTGTTTTTTGACGGTTTTTCACTGTTTTTAAGCGTTTTAGCAGGGTTATTGGTGTTTTTTGACGGTTTTTCACTGTTTTTAAGCGTTTTAGCAGGGTTATTGGTGTTTTTTCACTGTTTTTAAGCGTTTTAGCAGGGTTATTGGTGTTTTTTGACGGTTTTTCACTGATTTTAAGCGTTTTAGCAGGGTTATTGGTGTTTTTTGACGGTTTTTCACTGTTTTTAAGCGTTTTAGCAGTGTTATTGGTGTTTTTTGACGGTTTTTCTCTGTTTTTAAGCGTTTTAGCAGGGTTATTGGTGTTTTTTGACGGTTTTTCACTGTTTTTAAGCGTTTTAGCAGAGTTATTGGTGTTTTTTGACGGTTTTTCACTGTTTTTAAGCGTTTTAGCAGGGTTATTGGTGTTTTTTGACGGTTTTTCACTGTTTTTAAGCGTTTTAGCAAGGTTATTGGTGTTTTTTGACGGTTTTTCACTGTTTTTAAGCGTTTCAGCAGGGTTATTGGTGTTTTTTGACGGCTTTCACTGTTTTTAAGCGTTTTAGCAGGGTTATTGGTGTTTTTTGACGGTTTTTCACTGTTTTTAAGCGTTTTAGCTGGGTTATTGGTGTTTTTTGACGGTTTTTCACTGTTTTTAAGCGTTTTAGCAAGGTTATTGGTGTTTTTTGACGGTTTTTCACTGTTTTTAAGCGTTTTAGCAGGGTTATTGGTGTTTTTTGACGGTTTTTCACTGTTTTTAAGCGTTTTAGCAGGGTTATTGGTGTTTTTTGACGGTTTTTCACTGTTTTTAAGCGTTTTAGCAGGGTTATTGGTGTTTTTTGACGGTTTTTCACTGTTTTTAAGCGTTTTAGCAGTGTTATTGGTGTTTTTTGACGGTTTTTCTCTGTTTTTAAGCGTTTTAGCAGGGTTATTGGTGTTTTTTGACGGTTTTTCACTGTTTTTAAGCGTTTTAGCAGGGTTATTGGTGTTTTTTGACGGTTTTTCACTGTTTTTAAGCGTTTTAGCAGGGTTATTGGTGTTTTTTGACGGTTTTTCACTGTTTTTAAGCGTTTTAGCAGGGTTATTGGTGTTTTTTGACGGTTTTTCACTGTTTTTAAGCGTTTTAGCAAGGTTATTGGTGTTTTTTGACGGTTTTTCACTGTTTTTAAGCGTTTTAGCAGGGTTATTGGTGTTTTTTGACGGTTTTTCACTGTTTTTAAGCGTTTTAGCAGGGTTATTGGTGTTTTTTGACGGTTTTTCACTGTTTTTAAGCGTTTTAGCAGGGTTATTGGTGTTTTTTGACGGTTTTTCACTGTTTTTGAGCGTTTTAGCAGGGTTATTGGTGTTTTTTGACGGTTTTTCACTGTTTTTAAGCGTTTTAGCAGGGTTATTGGTGTTTTTTGACGGTTTTTCACTGTTTTTAAGCGTTTTAGCAGGGTTATTGGTGTTTTTTGACGGTTTTTCACTGTTTTTAAGCGTTTTAGCAGGGTTATTGGTGTTTTTTGACGGTTTTTCACTGTTTTTAAGCGTTTTAGCAGGGTTATTGGTGTTTTTTGACGGTTTTTCACTGTTTTTAAGCGTTTTAGCAGTGTTATTGGTGTTCTTTGACGGTTTTTCTCTGTTTTAAGCGTTTTAGCAGGGTTATTGGTGTTTTTTGACGGTTTTTCACTGTTTTTAAGCGTTTTAGCAGGGTTATTGGTGTTTTTTGACGGTTTTTCACTGTTTTCAAGCGTTTTAGCAAGGTATTGGTGTTTTTTGACGGTTTTTCACTGTTTTTAAGCGTTTTAGCAGGGTTATTGGTGTTTTTTGACGGCTTTTCACTGTTTTTAAGCGTTTTAGCAGGGTTATTGGTGTTTTTTGACGGTTTTTCACTGTTTTTAAGCGTTTTAGCAGGGTTATTGGTGTTTTTTGACGGTTTTTCACTGTTTTTAAGCGTTTTAGCAGGGTTATTGGTGTTTTTTGACGGTTTTTCACTGTTTTTAAGCGTTTTAGCAAGGTTATTGGTGTTTTTGACGGTTTTTCACTGTTTTTAAGCGTTTTAGCAGGGTTATTGGTGTTTTTTGACGGTTTTTCACTGTTTTTAAGCGTTTTAGCAGGGTTATTGGTGTTTTTTGACGGTTTTTCACTGTTTTTAAGCGTTTCAGCAGGGTTATTGGTGTTTTTTGACGGTTTTTCACTGTTTTTAAGCGTTTTAGCAGGGTTATTGGTGTTTTTTGACGGTTTTTCACTGTTTTTAATCGTTTTAGCAGGGTTATTGGTGTTTTTTGACGGTTTTTCACTGTTTTTAGGCGTTTTAGCAGTGTTATTGGTGTTTTTTGACGGTTTTTCTCTGTTTTTAAGCGTTTTAGCAGGGTTATTGGTGTTTTTTGACGGTTTTTCACTGTTTTTAAGCGTTTTAGCAGGGTTATTGGTGTTTTTTGACGGTTTTTCACTGTTTTTAAGCGTTTTAGCAGGGTTATTGGTGTTTTTTGACGGTTTTTCACTGTTTTTAAGCGTTTTAGCAGTGTTATTGGTGTTTTTTGACGGTTTTTCTCTGTTTTTAAGCGTTTTAGCAGGGTTATTGGTGTTTTTTGACGGTTTTTCACTGTTTTTAAGCGTTTTAGCAGAGTTATTGGTGTTTTTTGACGGTTTTTCACTGTTTTTAAGCGTTTTAGCAGGGTTATTGGTGTTTTTTGACGGTTTTTCACTGTTTTTAAGCGTTTTAGCAAGGTTATTGGTGTTTTTTGACGGTTTTTCACTGTTTTTAAGCGTTTCAGCAGGGTTATTGGTGTTTTTTGACGGCTTTCACTGTTTTTAAGCGTTTTAGCAGGGTTATTGGTGTTTTTTGACGGTTTTTCACTGTTTTTAAGCGTTTTAGCAGGGTTATTGGTGTTTTTTGACGGTTTTTCACTGTTTTTAAGCGTTTTAGCAAGGTTATTGGTGTTTTTTGACGGTTTTTCACTGTTTTTAAGCGTTTTAGCAGGGTTATTGGTGTTTTTTGACGGTTTTTCACTGTTTTTAAGCGTTTTAGCAGGGTTATTGGTGTTTTTTGACGGTTTTTCACTGTTTTTAAGCGTTTTAGCAGGGTTATTGGTGTTTTTTGACGGTTTTTCACTGTTTTTAAGCGTTTTAGCAGTGTTATTGGTGTTTTTTGACGGTTTTTCTCTGTTTTTAAGCGTTTTAGCAGGGTTATTGGTGTTTTTTGACGGTTTTTCACTGTTTTTAAGCGTTTTAGCAGGGTTATTGGTGTTTTTTGACGGTTTTTCACTGTTTTTAAGCGTTTTAGCAGGGTTATTGGTGTTTTTTGACGGTTTTTCACTGTTTTTAAGCGTTTTAGCAGGGTTATTGGTGTTTTTTGACGGTTTTTCACTGTTTTTAAGCGTTTTAGCAAGGTTATTGGTGTTTTTTGACGGTTTTTCACTGTTTTTAAGCGTTTTAGCAGGGTTATTGGTGTTTTTTGACGGTTTTTCACTGTTTTTAAGCGTTTTAGCAGGGTTATTGGTGTTTTTTGACGGTTTTTCACTGTTTTTAAGCGTTTTAGCAGGGTTATTGGTGTTTTTTGACGGTTTTTCACTGTTTTTGAGCGTTTTAGCAGGGTTATTGGTGTTTTTTGACGGTTTTTCACTGTTTTTAAGCGTTTTAGCAGGGTTATTGGTGTTTTTTGACGGTTTTTCACTGTTTTTAAGCGTTTTAGCAGGGTTATTGGTGTTTTTTGACGGTTTTTCACTGTTTTTAAGCGTTTTAGCAGGGTTATTGGTGTTTTTTGACGGTTTTTCACTGTTTTTAAGCGTTTTAGCAGGGTTATTGGTGTTTTTTGACGGTTTTTCACTGTTTTTAAGCGTTTTAGCAGTGTTATTGGTGTTCTTTGACGGTTTTTCTCTGTTTTTAAGCGTTTTAGCAGGGTTATTGGTGTTTTTTGACGGTTTTTCACTGTTTTTAAGCGTTTTAGCAGGGTTATTGGTGTTTTTGACGGTTTTTCACTGTTTTCAAGCGTTTTAGCAAGGTTATTGGTGTTTTTTGACGGTTTTTCACTGTTTTTAAGCGTTTTAGCAGGGTTATTGGTGTTTTTTGACGGCTTTTCACTGTTTTTAAGCGTTTTAGCAGGGTTATTGGTGTTTTTTGACGGTTTTTCACTGTTTTTAAGCGTTTTAGCAGGGTTATTGGTGTTTTTTGACGGTTTTTCACTGTTTTTAAGCGTTTTAGCAGGGTTATTGGTGTTTTTTGACGGTTTTTCACTGTTTTTAAGCGTTTTAGCAAGGTTATTGGTGTTTTTTGACGGTTTTTCACTGTTTTTAAGCGTTTTAGCAGGGTTATTGGTGTTTTTTGACGGTTTTTCACTGTTTTTAAGCGTTTTAGCAGGGTTATTGGTGTTTTTTGACGGTTTTTCACTGTTTTTAAGCGTTTCAGCAGGGTTATTGGTGTTTTTTGACGGTTTTTCACTGTTTTTAAGCGTTTTAGCAGGGTTATTGGTGTTTTTTGACGGTTTTTCACTGTTTTTAATCGTTTTAGCAGGGTTATTGGTGTTTTTTGACGGTTTTTCACTGTTTTTAAGCGTTTTAGCAGGGTTATTGGTGTTTTTTGACGGTTTTTCACTGTTTTCAAGCGTTTTAGCAAGGTTATTGGTGTTTTTTGACGGTTTTTCACTGTTTTTAAGCGTTTTAGCAGGGTTATTGGTGTTTTTTGACGGCTTTTCACTGTTTTTAAGCGTTTTAGCAGGGTTATTGGTGTTTTTTGACGGTTTTTCACTGTTTTTAAGCGTTTTAGCAGGGTTATTGGTGTTTTTTGACGGTTTTTCACTGTTTTTAAGCGTTTTAGCAGGGTTATTGGTGTTTTTTGACGGTTTTTTCACTGTTTTTAAGCGTTTTAGCAAGGTTATTGGTGTTTTTTGACGGTTTTTCACTGTTTTTAAGCGTTTTAGCAGGGTTATTGGTGTTTTTTGACGGTTTTTCACTGTTTTTAAGCGTTTTAGCAGGGTTATTGGTGTTTTTTGACGGTTTTTCACTGTTTTTAAGCGTTTCAGCAGGGTTATTGGTGTTTTTTGACGGTTTTTCACTGTTTTTAAGCGTTTTAGCAGGGTTATTGGTGTTTTTTGACGGTTTTTCACTGTTTTTAATCGTTTTAGCAGGGTTATTGGTGTTTTTTGACGGTTTTTCACTGTTTTTAGGCGTTTTAGCAGTGTTATTGGTGTTTTTTGACGGTTTTTCTCTGTTTTTAAGCGTTTTAGCAGGGTTATTGGTGTTTTTTGACGGTTTTTCACTGTTTTTAAGCGTTTTAGCAGGGTTATTGGTGTTTTTTGACGGTTTTTCACTGTTTTTAAGCGTTTTAGCAGGGTTATTGGTGTTTTTTGACGGTTTTTCACTGTTTTTAAGCGTTTTAGCAAGGTTATTGGTGTTTTTTGACGGTTTTTCACTGTTTTTAAGCGTTTTAGCAGGGTTATTGGTGTTTTTTGACGGTTTTCCACTGTTTTTAAGCGTTTTAGCAGTGTTATTGGTGTTTTTTGACGGTTTTTCTATGTTTTTAAGCGTTTTAGCAGGATTATTGGGGTTTTTTGACGGTTTTTCACTGTTTTTAAGCGTTTTAGCAGGGTTATTGGGGTTTTTTGACGGTTTTTCACTGTTTTTAAGCGTTTTAGCAGGGTTATTGGTGTTTTTTGACGGTTTTTCACTGTTTTTAAGCGTTTCAGCAAGGTTATTGGTGTTTTTTGACGGTTTTTCACTGTTTTTAAGCGTTTTAGCAGGGTTATTGGTGTTTTTTGACGGCTTTTCACTGTTTTTAAGCGTTTTAGCAGGGTTATTGGTGTTTTTTGACGGTTTTTCACTGTTTTTAAGCGTTTTAGCAGGGTTATTGGTGTTTTTTGACGGGTTTTCAACTGTTTTTAAGCGTTTTAGCAGGGTTATTGGTGTTTTTTGACGGTTTTTCACTGTTTTTAAGCGTTTTAGCAGGGTTATTGGTGTTTTTTGACGGTTTTTCACTGTTTTTAAGCGTTTTAGCAGGGTTATTGGTGTTTTTTGACGGTTTTTCACTGTTTTTAAGCGTTTTAGCAGGGTTATTGGTGTTTTTTGACGGTTTTCACTGTTTTTAAGCGTTTTAGCAGGGTTATTGGTGTTTTTTCACTGTTTTTAAGCGTTTTAGCAGGGTTATTGGTGTTTTTTGACGGTTTTTCACTGATTTTAAACGTTTTAGCAGGGTTATTGGTGTTTTTTGACGGTTTTTCACTGTTTTTAAGCGTTTTAGCAGGGTTATTGGTGTTTTTTGACGGTTTTTCTCTGTTTTTAAGCGTTTTAGCAGGGTTATTGGTGTTTTTTGACGGTTTTTCACTGTTTTTAAGCGATTTAGCAGGGTTATTGGTGTTTTTTGACGGTTTTTCACTGTTTTTAAGCGTTTTAGCAGGGTTATTGGTGTTTTTTCACTGTTTTTAAGCGTTTTAGCAGGGTTATTGGTGTTTTTTGACGGTTTTTCACTGATTTTAAACGTTTTAGCAGGGTTATTGGTGTTTTTTGACGGGTTTTCACTGTTTTTAAGCGTTTTAGCAGTGTTATTGGTGTTTTTTGACGGTTTTTCTCTGTTTTTAAGCGTTTTAGCAGGGTTATTGGTGTTTTTTGACGGTTTTTCACCGTTTTTAAGCGATTTAGCAGGGTTATTGGTGTTTTTTGACGGTTTTTCACTGTTTTTAAGCGTTTTAGCAGGGTTATTGGTGTTTTTTGACGGTTTTTCACTGTTTTCAAGCGTTTCAGCAAGGTTATTGGTGTTTTTTGACGGTTTTTCACTGTTTTTAAGCGTTTTAGCAGGGTTATTGGTGTTTTTTGACGGCTTTCACTGTTTTTAAGCGTTTTAGCAGGGTTATTGGTGTTTTTTGACGGTTTTTCACTGTTTTTAAGCGTTTTAGCAGGGTTATTGGTGTTTTTTGACGGTTTTTCACTGTTTTTAAGCGTTTTAGCAGGGTTATTGGTGTTTTTTGACGGTTTTTCACTGTTTTTAAGCGTTTTAGCAGGGTTATTGGTGTTTTTTGACGGTTTTTCACTGTTTTTAAGCGTTTTAGCAGGGTTATTGGTGTTTTTGACGGTTTTTCACTGTTTTTAAGCGTTTTAGCAGGGTTATTGGTGTTTTTTGACGGTTTTTCACTGTTTTTAAGCGTTTTAGCAGGGTTATTGGTGTTTTTTGACGGTTTTTCACTGTTTTTAAGCGTTTTAGCAGGGTTATTGGTGTTTTTTGACGGTTTTTCACTGTTTTTAAGCGTTTTAGCAGGGTTATTGGTGTTTTTTGACGGTTTTTCACTGTTTTTAAGCGTTTTAGCAGGGTTATTGGTGTTTTTTGACGGTTTTTCACTGTTTTTAAGCGTTTTAGCAGGGTTATTGGTGTTTTTTGACGGTTTTTCACTGTTTTTAAGCGTTTTAGCAGGGTTATTGGTGTTTTTTGACGGTTTTTCACTGTTTTTAAGCGTTTTAGCAGGGTTATTGGTGTTTTTTGACGGTTTTTCACTGTTTTTAAGCGTTTTAGCAGGGTTATTGGTGTTTTTTGACGGTTTTTCACTGTTTTTAAGCGTTTTAGCAGGGTTATTGGTGTTTTTTGACGGTTTTTCACTGTTTTTAAGCGTTTTAGCAGGGTTATTGGTGTTTTTTGACGGTTTTTCACTGTTTTTAAGCGTTTTAGCAGGGTTATTGGTGTTTTTTGACGGTTTTTCACTGTTTTTAAGCGTTTTAGCAGGGTTATTGGTGTTTTTTGACGGTTTTTCACTGTTTTTAAGCGTTTTAGCAGGGTTATTGGTGTTTTTTGACGGTTTTTCACTGTTTTTAAGCGTTTTAGCAGGGTTATTGGTGTTTTTTGACGGTTTTTCACTGTTTTTAAGCGTTTTAGCAGGGTTATTGGTGTTTTTTGACGGTTTTTCACTGTTTTTAAGCGTTTTAGCAGGGTTATTGGTGTTTTTTGACGGTTTTTCACTGTTTTTAAGCGTTTTAGCAGGGTTATTGGTGTTTTTTGACGGTTTTTCACTGTTTTTAAGCGTTTTAGCAGGGTTATTGGTGTTTTTTGACGGTTTTTCACTGTTTTTAAGCGTTTTAGCAGGGTTATTGGTGTTTTTTGACGGTTTTTCACTGTTTTTAAGCGTTTTAGCAGGGTTATTGGTGTTTTTTGACGGTTTTTCACTGTTTTTAAGCGTTTTAGCAGGGTTATTGGTGTTTTTTGACGGTTTTTCACTGTTTTTAAGCGTTTTAGCAGGGTTATTGGTGTTTTTTGACGGTTTTTCACTGTTTTTAAGCGTTTTAGCAGGGTTATTGGTGTTTTTTGACGGTTTTTCACTGTTTTTAAGCGTTTTAGCAGGGTTATTGGTGTTTTTTGACGGTTTTTCACTGTTTTTAAGCGTTTTAGCAGGGTTATTGGTGTTTTTTGACGGTTTTTCACTGTTTTTAAGCGTTTTAGCAGGGTTATTGGTGTTTTTTGACGGTTTTTCACTGTTTTTAAGCGTTTTAGCAGGGTTATTGGTGTTTTTTGACGGTTTTTCACTGTTTTTAAGCGTTTTAGCAGGGTTATTGGTGTTTTTTGACGGTTTTTCACTGTTTTTAAGCGTTTTAGCAGGGTTATTGGTGTTTTTTGACGGTTTTTCACTGTTTTTAAGCGTTTTAGCAGGGTTATTGGTGTTTTTTGACGGTTTTTCACTGTTTTTAAGCGTTTTAGCAGGGTTATTGGTGTTTTTTGACGGTTTTTCACTGTTTTTAAGCGTTTTAGCAGGGTTATTGGTGTTTTTTGACGGTTTTTCACTGTTTTTAAGCGTTTTAGCAGGGTTATTGGTGTTTTTTGACGGTTTTTCACTGTTTTTAAGCGTTTTAGCAGGGTTATTGGTGTTTTTTGACGGTTTTTCACTGTTTTTAAGCGTTTTAGCAGGGTTATTGGTGTTTTTTGACGGTTTTTCACTGTTTTTAAGCGTTTTAGCAGGGTTATTGGTGTTTTTTGACGGTTTTTCACTGTTTTTAAGCGTTTTAGCAGGGTTATTGGTGTTTTTTGACGGTTTTTCACTGTTTTTAAGCGTTTTAGCAGGGTTATTGGTGTTTTTTGACGGTTTTTCACTGTTTTTAAGCGTTTTAGCAGGGTTATTGGTGTTTTTTGACGGTTTTTCACTGTTTTTAAGCGTTTTAGCAGGGTTATTGGTGTTTTTTGACGGTTTTTCACTGTTTTTAAGCGTTTTAGCAGGGTTATTGGTGTTTTTTGACGGTTTTTCACTGTTTTTAAGCGTTTTAGCAGGGTTATTGGTGTTTTTTGACGGTTTTTCACTGTTTTTAAGCGTTTTAGCAGGGTTATTGGTGTTTTTTGACGGTTTTTCACTGTTTTTAAGCGTTTTAGCAGGGTTATTGGTGTTTTTTGACGGTTTTTCACTGTTTTTAAGCGTTTTAGCAGGGTTATTGGTGTTTTTTGACGGTTTTTCACTGTTTTTAAGCGTTTTAGCAGGGTTATTGGTGTTTTTTGACGGTTTTTCACTGTTTTTAAGCGTTTTAGCAGGGTTATTGGTGTTTTTTGACGGTTTTTCACTGTTTTTAAGCGTTTTAGCAGGGTTATTGGTGTTTTTTGACGGTTTTTCACTGTTTTTAAGCGTTTTAGCAGGGTTATTGGTGTTTTTTGACGGTTTTTCACTGTTTTTAAGCGTTTTAGCAGGGTTATTGGTGTTTTTTGACGGTTTTTCACTGTTTTTAAGCGTTTTAGCAGGGTTATTGGTGTTTTTTGACGGTTTTTCACTGTTTTTAAGCGTTTTAGCAGGGTTATTGGTGTTTTTTGACGGTTTTTCACTGTTTTTAAGCGTTTTAGCAGGGTTATTGGTGTTTTTTGACGGTTTTTCACTGTTTTTAAGCGTTTTAGCAGGGTTATTGGTGTTTTTTGACGGTTTTTCACTGTTTTTAAGCGTTTTAGCAGGGTTATTGGTGTTTTTTGACGGTTTTTCACTGTTTTTAAGCGTTTTAGCAGGGTTATTGGTGTTTTTTGACGGTTTTTCACTGTTTTTAAGCGTTTTAGCAGGGTTATTGGTGTTTTTTGACGGTTTTTCACTGTTTTTAAGCGTTTTAGCAGGGTTATTGGTGTTTTTTGACGGTTTTTCACTGTTTTTAAGCGTTTTAGCAGGGTTATTGGTGTTTTTTGACGGTTTTTCACTGTTTTTAAGCGTTTTAGCAGGGTTATTGGTGTTTTTTGACGGTTTTTCACTGTTTTTAAGCGTTTTAGCAGGGTTATTGGTGTTTTTTGACGGTTTTTCACTGTTTTTAAGCGTTTTAGCAGGGTTATTGGTGTTTTTTGACGGTTTTTCACTGTTTTTAAGCGTTTTAGCAGGGTTATTGGTGTTTTTTGACGGTTTTTCACTGTTTTTAAGCGTTTTAGCAGGGTTATTGGTGTTTTTTGACGGTTTTTCACTGTTTTTAAGCGTTTTAGCAGGGTTATTGGTGTTTTTTGACGGTTTTTCACTGTTTTTAAGCGTTTTAGCAGGGTTATTGGTGTTTTTTGACGGTTTTTCACTGTTTTTAAGCGTTTTAGCAGGGTTATTGGTGTTTTTTGACGGTTTTTCACTGTTTTTAAGCGTTTTAGCAGGGTTATTGGTGTTTTTTGACGGTTTTTCACTGTTTTTAAGCGTTTTAGCAGGGTTATTGGTGTTTTTTGACGGTTTTTCACTGTTTTTAAGCGTTTTAGCAGGGTTATTGGTGTTTTTTGACGGTTTTTCACTGTTTTTAAGCGTTTTAGCAGGGTTATTGGTGTTTTTTGACGGTTTTTCACTGTTTTTAAGCGTTTTAGCAGGGTTATTGGTGTTTTTTGACGGTTTTTCACTGTTTTTAAGCGTTTTAGCAGGGTTATTGGTGTTTTTTGACGGTTTTTCACTGTTTTTAAGCGTTTTAGCAGGGTTATTGGTGTTTTTTGACGGTTTTTCACTGTTTTTAAGCGTTTTAGCAGGGTTATTGGTGTTTTTTGACGGTTTTAAGCGTTTTAGCAGGGTTATTGGTGTTTTTTGACGGTTTTTCACTGTTTTTAAGCGTTTTAGCAGGGTTATTGGTGTTTTTTGACGGTTTTTCACTGTTTTTAAGCGTTTTAGCAGGGTTATTGGTGTTTTTTGACGGTTTTTCACTGTTTTTAAGCGTTTTAGCAGGGTTATTGGTGTTTTTTGACGGTTTTTCACTGTTTTTAAGCGTTTTAGCAGGGTTATTGGTGTTTTTTGACGGTTTTTCACTGTTTTTAAGCGTTTTAGCAGGGTTATTGGTGTTTTTTGACGGTTTTTCACTGTTTTTAAGCGTTTTAGCAGGGTTATTGGTGTTTTTTGACGGTTTTTCACTGTTTTTAAGCGTTTTAGCAGGGTTATTGGTGTTTTTTGACGGTTTTTCACTGTTTTTAAGCGTTTTAGCAGGGTTATTGGTGTTTTTTGACGGTTTTTCACTGTTTTTAAGCGTTTTAGCAGGGTTATTGGTGTTTTTTGACGGTTTTTCACTGTTTTTAAGCGTTTTAGCAGGGTTATTGGTGTTTTTTGACGGTTTTTCACTGTTTTTAAGCGTTTTAGCAGGGTTATTGGTGTTTTTTGACGGTTTTTCACTGTTTTTAAGCGTTTTAGCAGGGTTATTGGTGTTTTTTGACGGTTTTTCACTGTTTTTAAGCGTTTTAGCAGGGTTATTGGTGTTTTTTGACGGTTTTTCACTGTTTTTAAGCGTTTTAGCAGGGTTATTGGTGTTTTTTGACGGTTTTTCACTGTTTTTAAGCGTTTTAGCAGGGTTATTGGTGTTTTTTGACGGTTTTTCACTGTTTTTAAGCGTTTTAGCAGGGTTATTGGTGTTTTTTGACGGTTTTTCACTGTTTTTAAGCGTTTTAGCAGGGTTATTGGTGTTTTTTGACGGTTTTTCACTGTTTTTAAGCGTTTTAGCAGGGTTATTGGTGTTTTTTGACGGTTTTTCACTGTTTTTAAGCGTTTTAGCAGGGTTATTGGTGTTTTTTGACGGTTTTTCACTGTTTTTAAGCGTTTTAGCAGGGTTATTGGTGTTTTTTGACGGTTTTTCACTGTTTTTAAGCGTTTTAGCAGGGTTATTGGTGTTTTTTGACGGTTTTTCACTGTTTTTAAGCGTTTTAGCAGGGTTATTGGTGTTTTTTGACGGTTTTTCACTGTTTTTAAGCGTTTTAGCAGGGTTATTGGTGTTTTTTGACGGTTTTTCACTGTTTTTAAGCGTTTTAGCAGGGTTATTGGTGTTTTTTGACGGTTTTTCACTGTTTTTAAGCGTTTTAGCAGGGTTATTGGTGTTTTTTGACGGTTTTTCACTGTTTTTAAGCGTTTTAGCAGGGTTATTGGTGTTTTTTGACGGTTTTTCACTGTTTTTAAGCGTTTTAGCAGGGTTATTGGTGTTTTTTGACGGTTTTTCACTGTTTTTAAGCGTTTTAGCAGGGTTATTGGTGTTTTTTGACGGTTTTTCACTGTTTTTAAGCGTTTTAGCAGGGTTATTGGTGTTTTTTGACGGTTTTTCACTGTTTTTAAGCGTTTTAGCAGGGTTATTGGTGTTTTTTGACGGTTTTTCACTGTTTTTAAGCGTTTTAGCAGGGTTATTGGTGTTTTTTGACGGTTTTTCACTGTTTTTAAGCGTTTTAGCAGGGTTATTGGTGTTTTTTGACGGTTTTTCACTGTTTTTAAGCGTTTTAGCAGGGTTATTGGTGTTTTTTGACGGTTTTTCACTGTTTTTAAGCGTTTTAGCAGGGTTATTGGTGTTTTTTGACGGTTTTTCACTGTTTTTAAGCGTTTTAGCAGGGTTATTGGTGTTTTTTGACGGTTTTTCACTGTTTTTAAGCGTTTTAGCAGGGTTATTGGTGTTTTTTGACGGTTTTTCACTGTTTTTAAGCGTTTTAGCAGGGTTATTGGTGTTTTTTGACGGTTTTTCACTGTTTTTAAGCGTTTTAGCAGGGTTATTGGTGTTTTTTGACGGTTTTTCACTGTTTTTAAGCGTTTTAGCAGGGTTATTGGTGTTTT
>NW_027556499.1:0-9993 GCF_964204865.1 Styela clava
GCCCTGAAAAAATATATCTCCTCCATAATATTATATTTGGAGAAAACATAAAAAAAATTTAAAATTAATCTAGAAATGGCAACATAGGTATGCGAGGGCTTTCATTCCTAATGACTCCAAATTTCTGTCTAGCCAACAAAGCCTTCTATTTGATAAACTACATTAACGCGTGTTATTTTGTATTCAATTGATCCACAACAGGGCCGTATGTCGTTGAGTGGCATTATCAAAATACATTAAATTTTAATTTGAAGATGACGAAAATGTTTACCACCTTGAAATAGACAGGGGATTTGAAATTAATGTGAAAAATAGCCTTCAGTTATTTGTTTGAACGCTTGGTATTTGCGTTGCTGTCAAAAATTTAAAACTTTTTGTTGAAGAAATATTGGTGTTATTTGATGAAAACGAAACCGAAAACAATTCAGGTCTTAATTTAAATCAATGATATGTTTAGGATTAGCACGTGTACCTATGTTAAAAATTATTCCATTCAAACATTTACAAATATCCAGATTTGCGCGATAAAATGTAATTCTTTAAATTTGCAAAAAAAAAATAGACACGAATTCACAGTTTTCTTTTCTTTTCGAGACGTCTTCCGCTGAAGATTCTATTATTAAATCACAGCCAGGCTTGCCAGAACGCAATCATGTATCGATTTCTTTTTCAGATGCGATATGGAACACTACCATGGAATGGTATGGAGGTGATTTTCTATGTCGGGCTGTCAATGTTCTTCGACAATTTGCAATGTACATTTCATCAGCTATGATAGTGGTAAGTCAGGCAACCACGATTGTAATATGTATTAGCAGTATATATATGCATGCATACCCGTTAAATAATGCGTCCAAGTGTTTATTATTTGTGATTTGAAGGTATAGGTTCCTACGCGCGAGACGAATAATTTTATCTATTGTGACCGAACTTACTTTACTATGCGAAACTTCAAACCTAACTTATGCTACAGTATACAATTCTGATAACTCGAAATATCTAAAGTATGTTTGTTGGTGGGCTAACAATGTAAAACGTACAAAAACGTACGTACAAAGCCACGCCCAACATTGGAACACTTATCTATATCGACTTCATCGGCGTTTCAAGAGACATAATTAATTTAATTACAGTATTGCGCAATAAGTCTCGAAATTCTACAACGTTTATATTACGATATCGTTTGTGTTATACATAGGTTTCGTTTACAATTTTATGTCGCACACGTCCGCTTCCACCAAGTCACGTAGCAGCGACTCGGAGCTCAAATTAATCCGATGCCGTAACCCACATTGATTGATAATGAAAGGGATTGAACCCGAAGTCTGACCGTAAGCTGTATGTTTGAGTGGATCTTTTGTAAAAAGCCCTGCGACTAATGCAAATAAGTGAGATTTGAAAAAACACCACCGCCACGTTTTTGAGTACTGCAAATAGCGCTTCCTGCGTTTAAGTTATTGCTCGATCAGCGCATTTTAGCAGTGGCGAGGGCTTTCTACGAAAGATCTATTTGAGTTTACTGCAGCGAACGTATGTAACTTTGATCTAGAAATCTTTGAAACATAAAAGAAACCACCACCCAAACAATATTACTAATTGGTATCGTAGACAAAGGAAAACAATATTAATGATGAAATGCTTTGATTTACAATTTGCAAGGAAATCTGTTGCCAGCTGCAACGACCAGTTGAAACGGACAGGTCAGCCTTGGCGCCAAATACCAGATATGACCTTTCGGACAATACGTTATCACTATATGCACAAACACGTTAAAATAGATAGCATAAAGTAGTTATTGCAGGCACATAATAAGGAATACCCTTGTTACCAACATTGCTTATAGATAAATCGTGCGTAAATATTCAAAACAAGCTGGACTGATCGGAACCCATTTCATTAATGTTGACATCCCGGTCCGGTTGACGACGAGATAGATCATATTTTATATATTTATATTACAATCTGATATATCTCCAATTACTGTATTGTCCGTTTCCCAAGGGATATTATCGGCTATTAAATAATTTTTGAACAGAAGTCTTTTGAACGCGATATGATATATGTGCCATGGCCTAGCGGTTAAAGTATTAGACTTAACCGCATTTGCATCGCAGGTTACACATATCAGGTTCAAATCCTGCTGCCCACAATCTCATCCAGGATGTAAGAACCAGTTCAATGGCGATATCCACTTGTACACAAGTAACTACCGGTTTTAGAATCCCTCTGGGTGCGGTGTTGGGCATGGGTGGTGATTGCGGGATATTTTATCAACGGCGGCAACATAGCCATAAGTGTTTTTATGTACTTGTATTTGAATTACCATTGGTACATTCGCCAGCAACCATGGTCTCCCCCGCGCTTGGGGTGGCAAACGGTATTTATAGAATAAATGTGAACATGATTTTTACCTGAAAAGTAAATCGAATTGAACATGAAAAAGTATAACACGTCAATATAAAGAAAATGTAAGACTTTTCTAACTGAGCCAGCCGATTAAAGAAATATAAGAAATAAATAGATAATTATTCTGTAAGTGGTACATTGTCTGGCGTATGATACATTTTAAGATAACTAAAAGACGCGTCAACGGCAGACACGGACAATTGACGGAGAAAATAATATGCATAAATAACAAATATAAATTGTTTCGAGGGGCTGGCAAACTCGGCGATGGGTTCTCAGTTCTCACTACACTCTAACGCTCACACTGTAATCACCTCGTCCACGGTTGCTTGCATGAGTTTGTATTTAATCTAGTTAAGTATTTAGAAATCAATAGCGTGTATCGGTAAATGTTACTGTAATTGGTCCTATTCTACTTCCATTCTGCCCTACCACTGGAAGTTATGTCCCCAGTCCTTGCGTATTTTTCATCTTTTAATATTTCCAGGTGATGGGAATAGACCGAGTAACTTGTTTGAAGTGTCCGAGGGCATTGGCGGGTCAGAGGCAGCGAATTACAAGGATGTTGGCTATTGCTTGGATCTTTAGTTTTCTGAATGCAATTCCAGCGGTGAGATTTTTTGTTTAAATTGAAATTCGAAAAAAAGAATTTTTTTCAAATTGTTCAGATATATCGATAGCGCGGTGAACATAAAACTCTTAGCTTTGCCAGTCAAATAACATAATGATTATAATGACTGCTCAATGAATAGTATATGCCCTGTATTTTTGCATGCATTCTCCATAGTATAATATTGGTAATAGGGTACTCCCGTAGTATGTGAACCAAGATGGCGGACACCGAAACGTAGTATGTGTACCAGGTTAGGGTTAGGCCATAATTTGGGTACGAATACTACGGGAGTCACTCGGCTAGTCCCCTAACTCGTAAAATAAAATACCTCGAACTAAAATAAAGAAAATTGGAATAAAATTAGTCGGCCTAACCCTAACCTGGTACACATACTACGTTCCGGTGTCCGCCATCTTGGTTCGCATACTACAGTACCGTTAATAGGACACGAAATGTACACACTTATTATTATGTTGTTGATCTTGTTAGTCCCTCTTTTCTACCTGTTGGTATGAAAAATCACTTTTCTTTATAATTACTGAACCAATCTGATTTTCAGTGGTTAAAGATTGTTGTTGTCGCCAGAGGCGATTACTTTTATTTATTTTAAAAATTTCTGTGGGTTGTATGAGATTCGTTTTTTGTGTACCATGACGTCATTTAATTAAAAAATGCGTACTTTGTGGCGGTTCCGCGTACTATCTGGTGGTCAGGGGAAGCCGTGCAGACTGCGGTACCGGTAGTCTACTGTGAGTCTGTGACAGATGCATACCCGTTTTACTTCGTTTTAACCTTCGTTTCCATACATTTGAACGTTGCTATCATGTATTTTTATGGGTATATTTATGCACTTGTTGTGCCCAAACGAAACCCAGTATTTTTAGTAAGCACCTCCGACCTTTCTTCTCAAAATATATGGATATAGAATATTGAAACGGTCTTTTCTATGGCTGAACCATTGTTTTATCAAATGTACACGTCCTTATGTGAATCGTTTCCTGTATGTGCATTTTCCCGATAATATTTCATATTGTTGCGAACTAGACTTGCAATTGGCCTTTCAAGTCTCATAAGTCGGATGCGATGATCTATCGATTACCGCATTGGAATTGGCAATGTTGTCATCGTAGATTAAAATTCTTCTGTTGAAACACGAATATTTAATAAGTTGGGGAGGCCATAAACATTCCGGTTCATCCCGCCACCAAATTTATCTAATCGAGTATTCGAAGGATAGGGCCACGATTGAAAAATAATAGTTTCATAAAAGAATCCCAACTAATGCAGACTTTGATTTCGCGACAATGGTTCTACATCTCCGATTTATAGAAAAACTTTTGAGAATCAGTCGAGCTATTAAGTTTTTGGAATTATCTGGAAAAAATGTGAAAATACTTTGAGTTCCTGTTTGAAACAGATACCTTAACTGCTCGATGACCAGTTTTGGCTTCGTGGCTTCCCTTTGCAGTAAAACTGTGTGATTATCTCTTCTTTTCTTTTCGATATTGTATAATGTATATGATTGTTTTTTTACTGGTTGGAAAAATAAACTTGACTTGACTTGTTCTCACAGCTTATTTTTTGGGAAAAACATCTAAAATTACCATATAAATTCGGAGAGTCAGAATTTTTAATCATAAAACTGATGTTCTCTTGTTATTTTCATCTTCACTTTTGATAAAACAGCAGACGAGTTTGGATTAATTTTTTGTAATTTAATAAATATGAATCACCGAATTATTTTTATATTAAAAGCTTCAAACCTCCGTAATCTTAGGGTGACCAAAAGTTGTTTTTGAGTGATCCGCTTTCTCCAGGGATTCCAGTTTTTTTATGTGTTCATTAAGCAAACATTTTTGACTACCAGAAAATCCTATTTCCAACTGTATTATGATTAAACTTGACGCTGTTTTTGAGCTGACTTTTGGTAAATATTATCCTAAAAATAGAAGCTTACGCGCTAAAGGTTGCAGACAACCGTCAAATCTCTATTGATTTTTTGTTATTAAACATGGTCTTCCAAATCCCGACAAGGCTTAATGATCAGGATTTTTTGGCTTTTAAATGACATTTTTCAATATTGAGACAAAGTTTAGAAGATTATATGCAATGTTATGGTAGGATAGTCGTGGTGATTGTGTACTTACATTATTTGCAACCCAGATTTTTATATAACTGGGAAATAAATAGCTGACAATGGTATTTGATAAATCGCGCCTGGAATTTCACTACACTTTTATTTGTAAATAGTATGGATATCGATGTAGTAAATTATGCACTTTCGCAGCAAAATGAAGACATTTTTCAGATTTTTTACATAAAAAAATAGCAAAGGTTTCAAATATTACAAAAAAAAGTAGTTTCCATTACAAATATTTGTCGAATACCAATTTGAACCTTTAAAAAAAAAATCTTTGAACACCCCTATCGATTAGTACATGTGAGCGAACTTTAAGTGAAGACCACTTTTTTTTTTTCAAAAATTTTAATTCGATTACAGGTGCTACATTCGGATTTTTACTGAGCATATATAGCAGTTCTAATATAGCAGATAGCATTACCCTGTATATCGACCAATCCTAGTGAATCGTTGCGCAACTATTTCGACTATCTATTTAAAATGACTTGGTTAGAAATTCTGGCATTATATTTTCACCAAATATATTCTATAACGTTTCGTCTAGCGTAGTGGTTCTCAATCTTTTTGCTTTCGTTGCTTCAAAATGCTGTGGCCCTAAACGTTTTTAATGCAAGGGAAAACTACAAGAGAACAAAAACTTCTTCTCGCAATAATGGACAATGACTTTTTAATAACTCTAGCGATTTTTATTAGGTCTGTGACCCAGGTGAAAATGTTTCTGTGGCCCAAATATGGGCCATGAACACACAAATACAGAAAAAAAATAACAATAATTATATACTCGTTTTTCCAATTAACACAATTAAATGTTTTTGTATTTTTCTTGATATTCAGGGCGCCATATTTTCTGCAGTGGAGCACACACCATATCCTCGCTGTCCCGAGTCAAAAATAACTCAGTGTCTGGATTTGAATGTGTTGGGACGAGCTAATTTAGAAGCATACTACGTTTACACCATGTTCATATCTTTTTTTGGTCCCCTCATCTGCATCCTGATATGTTATATCATAATAGCTTGGGAAATATCAAAAATGGCTCGAATTTCAAAAGGTAGGTGGAACGACTATACATATATACTTGGATAAAAAAAAAAGACATATCAGATTCTCACGTATTGGACACGAAATGGACATACAGATCTTTTTATTATAATGTTGTTGTTGTTGTTTTTAGAGTTCTTGTTCAACAGAATCAATTGCTTTGGAATTTTCAGTGGTTAAAGATTGTATTTACCTTGTATTTCAAAGATTGTATTTCAAAACTTACTTTTGAAACTTCTATTACTTTTATCTATTTTTAAAAATTTCTGTGGGATCTAAGGGTTTCGTTTTCTGTATGCGATGACGTCATCAAAATTAAAAATTGCGCACCTTCGTTTAAGCGATCTGGTGGTCAGGCGGTACCGGTAGTCTACTGTGGCAGATTGCATACCCGTACTACTCCGTTTTGGTCTATGTGTCCACTGTCCATATATTTTGAGCAGTCCTCTCCTGTTTTCTATGTAAATTGTAATAGTAATGGATTCAGTCCTAATTGTACCTGAATTGTTGCCATCAAGAAGCAAATTTGGGTGGTCGATTTAACGCTGCCTACAGCAGTTCGTTTGGATAAATCGGTTTTATTATCGCTTGGAAGCCACCAGCCCAGCGGTTCACGCCCAAGATTCTGTTTCTATTAAGACCTCCCGGGTGTTTATATTAAAAACCTACATGTAGCGCTAACGCGAATTTTACTTCTGGATAAAAATATATAGTCAACGAGAAGTTATTTAGTTCATGTCTGGGATCTCAGCCATTGGGGGTAAATTTAACAAGCATGAAAGTACATGATCAAATGTGGCTGTCGACCACATAGCAAATTGCAACATTGTTCAATTGTAACATCCTTTGTTCCGAGTTCGCGTTCTTGCGATCTGCCGTTCAGTTGAAGTCGTACCGGTACTTACATACTTGTACTACTTCGTTTTGGCTTTCGTGTCTATATATTTAAGCATTGCTTTCTTGTCTACAGAAGCACAGAAAAGGTGTTCAATAAAACGAGGAAGCAATAAAAGCGTAACTAGAAGAGGACTTGATCGAGCTCGCAGAGTATCACAGATAGTTACTGGACTGATAACAGTAACATTTGTTTTGTGTTGGGGTCCTTACTACGTGGTGGGATTTATCAATTGGTTCGATAAGACGAATCACACGGGACCACAACCTCCGGAAAAGAGATTATCTTATTCAGTAAGTGTATTTTCTTTTATATAATAAACATAATGACATTGTACTATTCAATTACAAAATTGAAAAATTGCCAAACGGTGAAGAATGCTTTTTTTTCAAGATAGACAAGGTGGGCCATATAAGAATTTTATGCCTTTCCTAGTCAAGCCTTGTTTGAAACACTCAAGCATGGTGTCAAGTCGAACAGTATGCCTCCAGCTTTTGACTTTAGATGCTAGAGTTGTTTCCAAATTTAGGGGGCAGTAAATATTTTTCTATTAACTAAAAACTATTTGTAACCCATAAAAACGTGTTATGTATTTGACTGATCATCTGCACTGGACACTGGTATACGTCACTTTCTGGATATTCAAATACAATTAAACATAAGTTAGAAGTTAAAGTGTCACACCTCAAAATTAAGGTGTGTTTTGAAATTTTGAGGATGGGGGCTAACCCCCTACAGTGGGGTGTAGGGAAATCACTGAGATCGAGTCAAATTTTACTTGGTTCTCACTCCAATCTAACTCGTTATATTCTTTAATTGTGAGTAGAGTTAAAAATCCTTAATGTAAAAGTGGAACAAAAAGGATTTTAGCAAATTTACGCTACTCACATTCATAATGCAATTAATGATTAGGAACTGGTAAGAGTCGTTGAAAATACCATCCAAACCCAACTAACCCGGGCGCTTAGTTAAGAAATTTACTCTGGTTTTAAGTAAAGCGACTCCGACTTCACCTTTCTCGTTTCCGTGGATTTTTCACTACGAAACCACTGGCGTTTGCAAACCATCTTCGGTATAAATTTCTCATTTTTCAATTCGAATCCAATACTGAAAAACCCATACTCAAGACAAGATTTTATGTCGTCACATTCCATGATCAATAGATATTTCAATAGATCGATTGGAATCAAGTAGAGTCATTGCGGAATTTTCATGTTAGCCTGACTGAGTGTTTTACGCGTTGTACCTTTTGGAGTTGCAGGTCATATTTTATAACCACCGTTTTTACCAGTGTGAATACAATTGTGTACATAATGCCAAACCATAATTTTTCAAGAATGTGGGAACGTTTTACGTATCAATACGATGCTACTGCAGCGTCTTGTTGAAAGATTCATAAACGAGAAAGGAATTTTAGTAGTCCGTAATAAAAATACATTTGGTTAAATGTGGTTTCTTTCAATTTATCATCGGTTCCTCTATTCTATGATATTCACATGAGATTACCGGTTCTATAATGCTTTTTTTTTAACTTTATTGATACGTTATTTTTTTCTGTTTTCGTTTCTATAGTTCGACAAAATTAAATCTATACCTAAACAGTATCGCTTCGTTCTTTTAATTCTCTGTGTGTAGAATGTAGATACATATAAAGGTTAGAATTTCCTCACAGAAACTGGAATCAAGTTTTGGTTTTTGTAGTTTCTACCGGAGCTTTTATTTCGCTTGCCTACTGGCAATAACAATAAATTGCGAGAAGTTGAAGAAACGAAAATATGATAACTATTCTTAGAAAATTTTGATCGCATGAGACAATATATATAAGGAAATTGTATCTAGATTTACACTCTTATAGTTGAGAAAAGACATTTTATTTTAATTATCTCTAGCCAACCCGCGAAGATTGATGCACACATATCCTTGCAGAGTGTCTTTTGTTTTGGTGTTAAATGATTTATCCCAGTGATGTATTATTTTATAGCCGCCCATGGTCGACTTCTTTCTATAATCATGACAAATTAATTCAAATTGAATCCCGTCTGTGGTATAGGAAGTGGAAACGTTGATTCATTTGTATTTATAACCAATCTTACACTTTAAAATAAAAACGAATAATGTGCTGTAAATGTGCAGTCGTTATGATCATAAAAACAGCATAAATGATATATAAATTATTATGTTGGCCTTGCGGTAATGAATTGCTATAGGGCGTCATATCGTAATTATATTACGTATAGTTTTAGGTGGAATATGAAATTCGGAGGAAATCACAATTTGAAAAGGAGAAAAATATTTATCTAAGAAATAATTTATTGGCATTAGTCCCTCTTCCCGTTGAGAAATATTTTTTCATGTCTATATATAGTTCGTATTCGCAAAAAAATATTCGATAATAATAATCAATACGAGTCACTGTATATTAAATAAATTTGTTTAATTAAAGAGCTGGCCTTCAATAAGAAACGTATTTTGATTATATTGGTGAAAATATTTTTTCACATAACAAGTCCCATAATTAAGATAATTAGTGATTCATTTGACTGTGACATACATGATTTGACACGAAATTCTTTCGGCCTCAAGGGGATTGTAATGTGTCGAAATTTTCCCAAACAGCATTGTTTATAGTTTAGGCCGGGATTTTTGGCCTTGTGTGTGTCGGATTCAAGTTTGTGTTCAGATTAAACATTTTAAAAATCGTTTCAATAGAGAGAAAGATTTATTATTTTCTCAACCAAAAAAAAAAAACGGTGCCAAAAAATACAGAATATGTCACAACGTGAGCAGTAATTAAATACGACTCATTGATATATATAACTTCTTCCAGTCCGTAAAAAAAAAAAAGAATTTCACGATTAACTCCTCTTGAAATTTCTATATGAGGTCCAAACGCAAGTG
>NW_027556500.1:0-76122 GCF_964204865.1 Styela clava
AAACTCGACTGAGAAGCCAACAGAGAGTTTCGAGAAATGACAACGGGAGAAGAAGAAGGTCCTTTGTCTAAACAAAGAAGCGGTGAAAATGGCTCAGTAGTTGAACAACAACCGAAAGGTGCTGGACGTCCTAGAAACGATTCTAAACGAGAAGTCATTGAACCGTTAGATACTAAACAAAGAATAGCTAAATCATCAAATGAAGGAGGAAAGAAAGGTGGTGTTCGTCGAAGAAAAGAAGTTCATCGAAACTAAATAACATATTATGAAACAAAGATCAAATATAATATTCAAAACATATAAAAACGGAACAGCCTATCCTGTTATCGATACAACCAAAGATATTTATTTTTTCCCAATGGTTGTTTCTTCCGGGCATACTGGAGTTGATGATAAATTAACATTCAATTCTGTCAATAAAAGATATATTTATACTGGAAGAAAATCAGTTATTATTAAACCTTTGGGGTGAGAAGCAGATGTTACTTTGCACCATGTGGAAAATGATGGTACAATATCCGAAATCCCAGCCTCTGAAATAACAAAAGATAACTTGGAGGGTAAAGATCTTGTTGGAAAACGCAATATCACTCCAGGTATTTTTTTCGTTGGTAAGATTGTTTCTGCTCCCACATTTACACAAAATTATCGAACAAGTAAATTGGGGTTCGTAGAAAAAAAAATAGACTCTCGGATTGAAGCAGTCTTTAAAGAAGATGAAAACGACAGATTAAACATAATATGAGATTTCGAACATAATATTATAAAGAAAAATTTTGCAAACTTAATGTTCATGTGTCCAGAACTTAATGAAAATAATATTTTGGACATAGAAACTATTACAGTGTATGTTAATGAATCAGGAAAGTATGTTTATCATTCCATAGTATTTGTTTCGCTTAATGAAAAACTTGAAGAGGCTGGACGAATGCTTGGACAATCAATTTTGTTCTCTCATCCAGGATCTAGTTTCTTTTTACCATATGTTGTGGGTTCTAAAGCAGAAAGAGTTGTAAATAAAATATTAAGTGATGGTTCTTTTTCGCAAACCAAAATAACCGTTCCCAAACATGCTTGCGGATATTACAATAAAGAATGATTAATAAATGGTGATTTAATAGGTTTTGGAGAATTAGACAACACATTATTAGAAAACAAAAAAACAGAACTTAATGCTGAAGACACTACTGACGAACGAAAAACAGAACTAACAACCGAAATTGCAACCATGATATCTGATGCCGAAACAAAAGCGTTGGAAAAAATTAATGAAATCGAACTTGTTGGTACGCCAGACAGAAGAAGTGCTGGATGAAAAATAGTACCTGGAATAGATACCATGCAACTAGCACTTAACGGCATGAGTGGTATAATGGGTATTGAGGTGTACGGAAGAAAAAAACTAGATGATCCTTTGTATATTTCAGCAGATATAAAAAAATTGATGTTTTCTAGTTTATCGGAACCAACACCTGATCCCTTGTCTTTAACATATCAATACGAATCATCTCACGAAATTATTCCAAATGCTTATTTCATGTTAAATAATTATGCTGCGGATTTGCTTCAAGAATTGGGTGTAGAATATGATCCCCGTATGGATAGAAAAAATATGGGTTCTATTATGGTTAACAATAAATCCTCTTTGGATTATTCAAAATTAAATTATGTTAACGATTTCGCAAATGTTGTTTTACAAAAAAGAGTTACTTTTGTTAATGGTAAAACACGAACATCAGTATCACCTTTATTTGAAAACAAGGAAATTTATGCGTCTAAAAAAGAACGTAATATTGGTGAAAATCAAACAGAAACAATATATGATGTGGGCGATGTTGCTGAAAACTCTGGAAAAAACAATGATTTAACATTGGATTATTTATCTATTTGTAATTATCTTAATTTCATTAGTATTATTAATTCAGATTTAATGTTTCTATCACCGAATGTTGTTCAAATAACAAACTGAAAATCTTTTTGAGGAGATATTATCCAACAAGGTTCCACTTTAGTAGGTGCCTTAATAGGTTTCGGTGTTGGGACGGCCATATCAAAAAAAAGTAAAGGTGGTAAATTCTTTGCCACTGCTGGAGCGTGAATTGGTAGTCAATTGGGAAACGTTGTTCGAAAAATTTATGATTATGCAGCCAACGCGAACGAAGAAATGTTTATTAAAAGAAAAATGTATAATTCAAATCGACGTTCTTTCCCATTTTTAATTAGTTCCGACGCACTTGCCATGATTCATTCAAATCTAAGTGTTGCGAATCAATTATTACATGGTATTCCCATGGTGTTATTTTCGACATCAGACAACCCTATAACTTCGGTTATGGATTCTTCTCAATTTAACGATATTTATAAATTGAAATTAACAGACAAATTTAAAACAGAACCATTAAATTTATCAGAACTCACTGAACAAGAAAAGGTCGATAAATTAAATGAAACACACGACACTAAAGAGTTATTGAATGGAAAATTTAAAATAGGTGCTAAATTGCTAGCTCTCCCACAATCCGAAGATGACCCTTATGAGTTTGAAATTGATTGAATAGTTATAAAAATGTTGGGAAAAAGACAAATAAGATTGACATTCTATGATAATGAAGATGAAATTGTTGGTTTTTTCCATTTACAGAATTCGGCATTATTCGGAGGTAATATTAGAGAGATAACAACCAATATTATATTGAATACACGAAATGACAATTACTCTTCTGTGGATGCTTATCTCGACACATTGATTAATCTTCAACCTTTGGACTTAACGCCAATTGAAGCGGTATCTGCTACGGCAAATGCGGCCGCACTTAAGGAACTATATGGTTTTATAGATAACGATGTTCTTATATTCGAAGAAAAAATAAAAGAAGAAGAAAAAAAACATTTCAAAGTTAATTTCAATGTGATTAAAAATGAAATTTTCGCTTATGCCATTGAAAAAAATGTTCCCGATAACGCTATTGATTATTGAAATGGTCAAAAAACAATTTTGCTAAATAAAATAGACACTTTAGAAGAACATTATAGTTTTATAATTTTCGAAAACTTCAAAAGATACATAGAACTTTACTACAATTCTTCTACTCTTCTAGAAATGAAAAGAAAAGAAATAACTTCAACGGTCATATTACATGCCTCGTTAAAAGAACAATTATTCGAAAAAATCAATTCTTTTCAGGAAAACAATAACATTATAGCTAAAGAAAGAGCTGAGGCTGCTGGTGAAGTGGATAAAGCAGCCAAGATTAAAGCATATAACGATTTTGCTAGTCAAATTATAGCTACCAACACTGAAGGTGACTTAACAATTTTGAGCAATACGATTGATGGAGATACTGTTTTGGATGACTCAGATAAAACAAGATTAAAAGAAATTATTGCTGATAAAATATCAGATATACAACAAGCGTACGTTTCATCTTTGGTTTCAACATTGAATTATCAATTACAAGATTTTATAAACAAATATGAATCATCAGAAAATATTCAATCATTTAATACTGATGGTTATATAAGAAGCATTTTGCAATTAGACGTCGACGAAAATTACAACTCTTTTTCAGCGGATAAACTAGAAACATTGAAATTGGTTGCTACAGATATCGATGCTGACTTTTTAAGCGGTGATAAAACCACTGTTAATATTGATAACGCGATTACAACATTGTCTTCTTTCCAAGCAAATAACATATTATCATTAAAAACACAAACATTATTTGATTCTCACGTTGACGTTACCTTGGAACCTTATGATGCTGACACTAACCCAACAGGGTTGAAATTAGACGAAATCCCTACAGATCACCAAAAACAATTCCTATCTCAAGTATTCAACATCCCTGAAGAAACATGATCTAGTTTTAATGATCTATATGATAACAATAATATATTTATTAATAAAACTCCATTTACTCTTTATAAGTATTTCTCATTCGAAAAAGTTGAAAAATACCTATCCAACACCGATATTGCTACTATTTACGACACTTTAAAAGATTATGTCGCTCCTGATAAACGTCATTCAACAACTATTGATTTTCGAGGAGAGTACAATGGTAAAGATGGCGATACAAGATTACAAAATTTTATTGATGATACCCCTCAATTTAACTGAGAAGTAACAACTGACACATCTACAAATGTTGGTTTTAATACACCTCGTGCATATATATCAGCAATGTTTATGTCGACAGATCAATTTTGAATTACAATTCATAATTATAATTACAACAAAGGACATATTATTAGTACCGTAGGTGACGATCCACAAACATTTACTTTAGAACAAATAAAAGATATAATTTCCCCATCTCTTTTCGATTTATATAATACCAATAGAACTAAATTTTTTACAATAGTTAATGAAATTAACGGTAATATTACTAATTTAACTCTTCAAAAAGGAGACCCTTTGAATACTGCGTTAAAAGAAAAGTTATTACACCATAGAACAGAATTATTGAAAACAATAACTACTCTTCGTTTTCCAAACAAGTCGTCTTCTTCCGACCCCAATATTGAAACAACACCATCAAAAATACTACATGTTGGTTCAAGTGGTACATTTACTGTCCCTTATTTAAATTCAAATTACGATAGAACACCAGGGGATACTTTTGACTATACAACATCTTATTATGATGCTTTAAATAACGCGTCTGACTTTCATAGACTTTCGAATAACTGATCTGGTGGTAGCGGATCAAATGTTTACTACCATACGGGTTATTATATTTATTGATCTAACATATTAAAAAAAAGATGAGAAATTAAGTTACCTTATTCTTCAACTATACAACCCGAATGAAAGACATTGTCTTTTGAGCTTCGATACGATTTTGAGTGAACATATACCGTAGATACCTTAATATTTTTTACAGTAGGTATAAACTCCTTGGCTTCTTATTTTACAGATCCTTATCCTGAAACATTACGTATAAATGTAACAATTGATCTGCAAACTTTAAACGATGGTGAATCTAAAAGCTTCTGAATAAGTAATGTTGAATTAAATTCAGATGGTGCTTATCAATGAAAGAATTATAAGACTGTTTACCAGGAAAACGACACTTTCGGACAAGACATTTATTTTGTTTTAACTAAATCTTCAACAGGTCTATCTATGAGTTTTTCCAAATGATCATTACTTTATTGATTAGGAAAAAGAAGAAGCGACATAACTTCATCTATTTTACCTAACGAAATATCAATAAACAACATAAAATTAAAGGTGTAAAATGGCACGTTTCATAAATAGTAAACCAAATAGAACAGATTACAGATGAGCAAGAGCAATTAAAGGGTTAGGTGAAGTAGCTGAAGGGACTGCTCGTGTATTTCTAGGTATTACGGCCGCTGCACTTTTGACACCTAGTAATGAACGAGATAAGGAAAAAGATAAATTAACAAGAAAGGCATTTGATGATGCTCTTAGAGAAATTGGTGATATACCACCTAGTGATTTTCAATACAAATTAGATACATTAAATGAAATGACGTTGAATAACGTCTTAGCTAGTGATGGAATCGAAATGTTGAAAGGCCAAAACATTAAAGATATTATCAATGATTCCGATTTAACTCAACATTTACGAAATTTAAGAAGGGACGTACTAGAGTTGTTATTTGAAACAACACCAATCTTAGATGATATTCGAAATTTAACAAACAGTGAATTAATAGCTTTGTTACAAACACCCGAAATAGCAAGATTGATTTATCAAAAAGGATTCAAAAGCATAGCTGATTTTATTAGATATTTGGAAAGTGTTGCAGAGGACCCTACAAATCTTGGTAAAACAGCTAATGAAGAATTGGATTTATCAGGGGACAATACAAGTAAAGGTACTTCTAGCGAAAAAAAGACAAGTAAAGCAGAAAAAGAAAGCAAGGCAAGTGAACAAGAATCAAAACCTGATTCCGAGGCAGACGACAAAAAAAAGGATGCTTGCGATATTATTGCCGAAAAATATGCTGGTATTATAGACACTTCATCTGTGTCAACATGAGTGAAAAAACTCCACTACAACCCGGATTCCTTCATGTTAGCAACTTTTTTCGCTCCAAGAGCTCGTCCCGGAAAATGATACACATGACCCAATTTTTCGTGTGAGGCTTATTTAAGGTTGGTTCGGGTTCTAAAAAGTGGACAACCTTTCGTTGCTAGCTCAATTGGAGGAGTAGGGACCTTATTATGAAGAGGTCCACCTGACATAGCAATCATGCAAACACGTAATCAATGAAAAGGATTAGGACGCACAAAAGAATTCAAATCGTACAAGGCTGTAAGAAAATCAATTGGAAGAAACCATGCCATGAAAAAACGGCCAAGAAGAAAAACAAGAAAAATGTTAAAATTACGACGAGGAAGATATAGCGGAATATAATGGAAAATTCAGAAATTAAAAAAATAAAAGTACACACTGGAGCACCTTGTCGATGCTTCATGGATTACCTATATTATAAATATAAAATAGATATGATATATGTATTACGTTGATGACAAGAAAAGCAAATCAAAAAAGAATATAAAACATGATTAGGAATGGGTTTTTGTTCTGAAAGCCCAGAATGAACATACTTGCGTCAAAAATTAATGGTAACAGCATCACGATCAGATATGATTCGTCTTGAAAAATATTACGCAGATCTAAACGCAAAAGTTCAATCATCAAAACCAAAAATTGTTTTAGTAGGAGAGAACAAAAGTTCTATTGACATAAATGACACAAGAAACGACAAAGAAGAATAATCCAGACAACAATTTAACATTAAGTAATTTGAGAATTTCAGATACATATTCTTATTTATACGACTTGTTAGATCAAATAAAACACAACAAACCTTTTTCGATCGACGAAGTCAACTTAGCGGGAGGACGTCAAGCTGGAAAAACTTGAAATATTATTACTTTCTGTTTGTTGGCAAGCCTATACAACTTGGACAAAACATTTCACTTTTATTTCATTCGTAAAGTTTTGACTAATAAAAGAAACATGTTTGAACAAATCAATAAAGTAATGCCTAAATGATTCTCAAAAGCAATGGGTATTACGACCAACATAACTTATAATTCGATGAAAGGTTATAATTTCGAATTAAACGTTTTGGGAATCACTGGACAAAAAACAGCATACCAAGCACAATTAGGTCTTCCCCGGACAAATGCGGACTATATTATAATCTTCTACGAAGAAGCATACGAGTTTAATGCTCGTGATTTTGACCGTGTATTCAACGCTACCGGAGGATCGAAAAATTCAAAGATTTTGATTTTCAAAGCCAGCAACCCATGAAACCCAAGTTGTGCATATTTTCAAGACTTTCAAAATGTATTGCCGTGAAACGAAAAAGTAATGATGAGTAAAGGAGAGGATTATTATTTCGACAAGAAAAACAGAACTCTCTATCATTGAACATGCATTGTTAAAACGGTTCAGGACGATATTGTTTCGCCAAATCGTATTAAAAAGATGTACGAACGGGCTCATAAAAACAAACTCGAAGCACCAACCATATTATATGGAAAGCCAATGATTGCCGAAAACCAAACATTCGACACATCGAAAATTATCTATGTTGGAGGAGAAGGTGATGAGCCGTCTCTTATTCCATATAATGATTTTTTGATTCGTGTAGGGATCGACTTCGGACAAACTCGTAATCCAACAGCAGTTGTTTTCGGGATATCGAATTTTGAAGGATCTCGAATATTGGTACTCGACACCTTAACAATTGAACATCACGAAAGAGCAATTCACACGCCGGAATTGACAACTCGTATTTTAGGATTTATTGTATATAATATGAATCTTTTTGAACTAGACAAAAACGAAACTGTTTACGTTAATTGCGATACTAGTGATATGCGACTCGTGTGAGATCTCCAATCATTAGCTGATAAAAGAAATATTGATTATCTTTCTTTTTCGGGTGTTAAAAAAAATTCTAAAAGATTTAGAAGAAGCGAACGTCTTATGGCTTGAATGCTAGCTTTAGGAAATCGTTGCTTTTACATGTTTCGGAATGAAAACAACAAAAAATTAATTGCTTCTATGCAATCTATCGTTTTGAGACCTGATAAAAAAGGTTTTGTTGAAGACGAAAGTAGTGGTAGCGGTGACGACCAATACGACGCACTATGTTATGCGTTCTCTGACGAAATTGCCAGAAGAACATTAGGACAACCCACCGAGGAAGTTTCTAAAGAAATGATTAACGAAAAACCCGTGACTTCTTCTTAAAAATAAGAGAGAAAACAGGCCTCTAATTTTACCTTTCCATAGTAAAGTACGTTAGGTTGTCCTTTTTGGACCTATATTTTTAGGTCTTTTTTCGCATAAACGAATAAAACATAGGCTTCTGCAAGATCATCAGAAAAAAATTTAACTATTGTGCTTCTGGCGACTTGTTTGATTCGATATTCCACAGAATTTTTTTTCGTGTTCTTTTCGACTTCAAAACCTTTACCGTGTTCTTTAACGAAAAATTCTACAGACTTCTTTTTTTTGAATTCTCGTTTCAAAGCTTCGTTCAAAACTTCTTTACTCACTTTTGTCTCATTGTGATAAAATGATTTTAGTTCTCCGCGGATGTTCATTCGTGTTCTTTCGTATACAACTCCTTTTTTGAAACTAAGAGATTTAATAATCTTCAAATAACCATACATGTCGTCATAGAAAACCAAGTTAGTAGTACCGTTTATATCTCGAATTATTCGCGTATAATTCTCAAGAATGTCGTAGAAATTACCCTGATCATAATAGTATTTACCTTCTATTAAAGCGTAATAACCAGATTTCTTCCCAACATCTCATGCGATTAAATTGTTCATATTTCTTTATTTAAACTCAAATTAGATGTTTCTCCTGTGTTTTTATCGATGTAAACAATATATTTTTCGATTTCATTTACTTTTAACCCAGCTTTTTTCGGTAAAAAATTAGTTGAGAAAAGTCTTGCGTATGCTCATAATTGACATCCATATTTGAATCTTTCCAAATTGTTTGTTGATCTTTTACTTGTTTTTCAGTCTAATACGAAAAACTTACGTGTTTTTGTGTTGTAACCAATAACATCAACAGTTCCACAAAGATAAGCCTCTGGATCCATAAGTTTTTGTTCTATTAAACAAACTTTCATATACTTAGGTAGAATTGTACATTTATCGTTTTTTACCAATTCTTCCATGTGCTTATGGATTTCAATTCCTCTCTTTGATGCTTTTCGCAAAATCATATCCTTATATTCAGGATCCATTGTCATTGTCTTATCGTAATAATGTTGGGCATAACCAAATACTGAGGTTACGCCATTCATTGACTTTTTGTTATATGTATATTTGTGTTTTTTTTCATCGAATTCCAAATATTGACTTCGTTTTTGAAACCTTGAATCGTCCAAGTGTTTCAATAAATATTTTTTATAATTAATATGATGTTTCATTGTTATTTTGTTCCTCCCATGTTACATCTTGTTTGAAATAATCTATACATTTCGTATCTCCACAAAAGCATTTAATGATTGTTCTTTCTTTGAACACCATTAAAAAACCTTTGTATGTTCGTTTGACTGTATCATGATGGATCTTATTAAGGTGACATTTAGGTACAAACCCTATAATATTTTCCTGTGTCATGCAACGTCTAACGCTATATCCCTTATCTTTTAGCATTTGAACCAAGTTCTGTACTCTACCTTCTGTTTTAATCCCTTTTTCATAAACAGCACACTCTTCAAGCATATTCTCTACTTCTTTTGGTATGTCTATTGGTTTTACATTGTTGTTATTATAATAGTAATCATTCTTATCTATCATCATCATATAGCTATATGGCTTAACTTCAATGTCATATTTCGAAGCAATTTTTCATTTTAATTTTCATAATTTCTTGCTAGGATTTTTAAAAACCAATTTGTATTTCCCTTTTTCTTTTCCTCACTTAGAAGTTATTGACAATGTTTTATCTTTGTATTTTAACAACAAAGGATGTTTTTGTACAGTGTCATCGTCATCGAAAACAACGTATTCCTGTGCTGGTTTAATAGCTAATGAATTAAATTGTTGAAACCTTTGTATGTTGTTTCCAGAAGTGAAAGGGTTAACCATATCTACCAAACTAATTTTTTGTGTGTCTACGGCATATTCCTTTTTCCTATTGATAACAAAACGTTCGGAATTATTATTTTCACCAACATACGATAGTGTTCATTGTATTTTATCTAATTCGATTCCGAGCCTTTTGATTTTTTCAACCATATCCATATTGTCTTCAAATAACTTTTTTCGATAACTCTCTTCAAAAGCAAATCCAACGAATTCGTGAGGCAATTCTTTCATTCGATCTTCCTCAAATAATTTCAATCACGACAATCTTTCTTCATATGGGTACAATGATAATTTTTTGTTATTAACCAACAACGCACTTTGTTTTGATGGTTTGTATATTCCTTTTGCCACTATCTTTTTCGTTTCCTTAATTTTATAGCAGTGGTTGTTCACATCTCGACTTAAAAATCAATCTAGTTCTGAAATAGTTACTTCGAAACCACTTTTATCCATTACTTTTTTAGGTACACCTGTCAAATCTTTTTTACTTTGAACGAAAACACCGTCCGTATTAATGTTGATTATTACAGCCTCGGGATCCTGCAATAAAATATTGCTTATTAACAATCAGATTAAAACTCGTCCTTGTCTGCAAATTCAGTTTTGCGTGGCAAATCCAGCCTCGTTGTTCAAAGAGTTCTTTTTGAAAAAATAGGGAAGAAAACCAAACGTCGAATTCAACAATAGTTTCATCGCTTCACGTTTGACCTTGTCCTCTTTTGTTCCGTATTTAAGAACTGTTGTTTGATGTTTTAATTCGCAATATCGGTTAAAACTAGCTTCAGTAAACAATTTAAACAATTTAGACTGCTGTCCAAGTACCAAAATGTTTGGGTAAAGACTTGTGAAATCCATCGAATAAATTTTACCTTCTGTTTCGCTAGCCTTAAAAAACTTTCTAAAAACGACATTGTGAACCCCTCCGTTGTAATTATTTCCGTTATTAAGACAATTCTTGTTGTGCGCTGGTAGGTTTATTGGGTTAAAATCATTTTCTTTAATGTGATTTCAAAACTCAGGATTGTCCTTGCTTATCCCGAAATTCATAATCGTATACGGATCGATCACAATTGTTTCTGGATTGAATTTAAACAAATATGGTAAAACGTATGTAATTTTTTTATTGAAAAGAGCTCAATCCAATTTACGAACAGCCAACAAACTTTGATTTGTCATCAATTGTTTAATGTTTAAATACGGGTGTCTGTCGTGGTTTTTGTATAATTTGTATGTAGCTTCCAAGTCATTTTTCAAATACGCAATACATTTTTCTTTGTTGTTTTTGTAATAATCTCATTCTTCGAATTGTCTCTTATCACCTTTTTCGCCCTTTCAAATATCTTCTCCAAATTCTTTGAAGTATTTATTTTTTAATGACGGTCCAATCGACTTATATAAATCAAATTGGTTATCCGCCAAATCGTAAATCTGTGGTCACTCATAAGCGTAAAGTCATGAATAAAAAGTATTATTTTTCTTGTAAAACTTCGCCACTTGTTTATAACCATTATTAATAATATAACCGTTGTATTCATTTAAGTTATTTCCGTTGTTGAAGTAGGTTATCATTAAAACGTCATATCGAAAGAAATTGAATCCAATTATTTTGTCACAATTTGGCATGTATTTTTTTATACCTGCATCGTGATTACTAAACTCTCGAATCGTAATTTCTTTCGTATCAACGTCCATTTCCCCCACAATAAAATACCATTCTTCAAAATTTTTGCCTTTGTATAATTCTGTATCGATAATTAATTTTTTCATTATTTTATGTTTCCTTCCTTATATTTTTTGCTAATTATAAATCATCACCCGTTAACCATTTTACCTGAAAATTCATTTTCTCTTTTTAATCTTACTTTTTCAACATCGTAAGTATCAAAATCAGTATTCTCAAGTAATTTGTTAAAACGAATTTTTCCTTCATTTTCTCATCTATTATCTTTACAAAAAGACTTGTATTCTTCGTATATTATTTTACCATTTTTTTCCAAGGTTATATCGATAACTTCTTCAAATAAATTGTCCAAAAATTGTTCTAATTTTGGTCTTGTTCTTTTTGCGTACAATTCTTTCATTTCTTTTGTTTGATATATTTTACATTTCGATTTCACAAAATAATAAAATGCGATTGTCATAATCTTTGTCAAACTTTTCTTGTTGTACATAATCGACTCTGGATCATGTCTTGCCTTGTACTTACCAAAATTGTTTTTTAGTTCTATAAAGCAAAAACGTCTTCGTAAAGCCTCTCGCCCATTAATTTCAGAATTGATATGATATACTTCATTAGTCGAAAAAATATAATTTTGAGGAGGAATTACTTTTGAAAAGCTTGTTTTGTATTTTTCTTCGAAAGATTTAACGCAATTTTTGTCTGTAAAATCCTTCAACAATGCTATTCTGCTTTTATTTAATTTGTATTCCTCGTCGAATAAAACAGCAACTCGGTTAATTAGAGTTGTATATATCATTTTGTGTCCGGCATCTAGCATTTTGATTGATGCTTCATTTTGAATGCCGTCCTCGTTTGTTTTCTTTATTAATCGTAAAAACTCAGATTTACCATTGTTTCCTCCACCATTAATTACTACTATACTTCCCATTTTTGCTCTGTAGAGATTGACCTTAGCTAATATTGTGAATAATGTCTTTGTTAATTCTTCGTCTTTTTTAGCGAAATCCGCAACAAATTCGTATTCTTTATCATTGCGGAAATCAATTTCGTTATTTAAATATTTAGTAAAAAGTTCATAATCGAAAAAAGTCTCATTTGGTATAAATCATGGTTTTTTGTGTTCCTCTGTCATCTCCTCTTTATTTTTTAATATCATGTCAGGTAATTCTCATTCGGTAATTCCGTTGTCGGCAACTCGGTATAATCCTTTGTTGGCGAAAAAAAACCCTTTTCTGTTTTGAATGAATCCTGCCATTTTTTTTTGATATTCAAAACTGCTATCTCTGTCCGTACTAAAATATTGTGGAAAATCTTCTCGAACGTTTTTGATCAAGTTGATATGTCCAATACTTTTTTTTGTGAAAAACTCTAACAAATCAAAATCGTCTCATTTGATTCATTTTTCTTTATAAAATAAATAAAGTCCAATCGAATCAATGTGAAAAATAGGGAGCGTTGCCCTTATATACATACATATAAAGGCAACTTTTCCGTCTTTCAACCCGCAATTGTTGAGAAAAAAACTTGGTGGTCAGTCTGGAACCAATAATCGATGTTCACTGTAGTTAAAATTACTATTATTGAATAGCTTTTTGACCACTTTTGTTTTTTCCGATTGTGTATTGGGAATGAGGTCTAGCTCGCGTCTCAACCCGAAGCGTCTCCTTTAACTTCAATTTTTTTTGAATTGATTTCGGGTTTGTCATATACGATTGAGTTGTAGCTATTTCGAGTTAATGGAGCAATTGCTTCATCACGTTCTTTTCATTCACCGAATTTATCAGCTAAAAAGACTAATGAGTTTTGGAATTTTGGTGCCATTGAAATTTTGTTTCATTTTCTCAAAGTTCCGTCTTCATTTAAGTAAGGTGTCTTTTTTTCCATATCTTGCATTAAGAAAGGTTGACGATAAGTTAATCCTCTAACTTTAAGATATACACCATTCATTTTGTCTTCTTTGATTAGTTTTACAGCAAAATCGAAAACATCTTTTTCATCGAAAAATTGTCTAATAATGCTAATAAAAATTTTGATGTATTTTTGCTTTTCGATTGAATATGCGATGATTTGTAGTCGAATATATGAATCTCCATTCAATTTAGCGTTTTTACTATTTTGAATAATCCCGTGCGTCGCTTTGATGACTGATCCGATTACCATTTGTGCTCTTTCGAATGCTCGTTTTTTTTCTCCCGCAGTGACAAATTCCACTCCACTTTCTTTTTTTGCAGGTTCATTAACTACCACATTATCTTTTACAGATTCTGGCGTAGTTGTTGTTGTGTTTTGCAATTTAAAATCAGGTGCGTATTGTACTTCAGTTTTTTTTGTTTCAGGGGTTGCAGTGTTTGCAGTGTTTGTTGTTGTGTTTGTTGTTGTGTTTGTTGTTGTGTTGTTTGTTTCCATTTTTTTTCTCCTTATTGTTTTGGCACGTTTATTTTGGCCATAATGGTTTGTTTTGCTTCTGTGATTTTTGTATGTTTGTTGATAATTTTTTCCAACTTAGCTGGTGGGATGCCGAATTCTAATTCGATATCCTTAACTACCTTAACATAATTAATTTTTCGCATAGAAACTGGTTGTTTCATCGTTACTGAAAAAGAGTTATCTTTTCCGATAATTTTAGTCACTTCGTTTTGTGACATGTAATTAATCATTGCTTCTTTGTGTAATTTAACTTTTTCTTTAATACACGCTTCTTCTTTTTTTGCTGTGATAAAACCGTCTAAAACGACCAAATCTTGAGCTGAAATTACTTCTAATACTTCTTTATTTTTCTTTAACATTAGTGTTTTGTTTGTTTCCATTGTTTTCTCCTTATTTTTTATTATTTGCTTTGTATTTTGCTTGTTCTGCTTTTTCTTTTTCTTCCATGTATTTTTTTGTGTGATGTTCTACGACAGCTGATAATTTTGAATAATCAAAAGATGTTTGTAAAATATCTTCATGCAGTGCTCTAAATTTAATACTTGCTTCTTTGTCTTTTTTGTTTTTTTTGAATTCAGCTTTTAATTTTTTTCCAAGCGATTCAATTTTTGACATTAATTGTAATCTGTCGTATTCAAATTGTGCTAAATCAATAGCGTTTTCTTTTTGTGTTTTCATTGTTTTTTCTCCTATGTTTTTGTTATTTTTGGCCATTTTTTGGTCCTCCTTTATTTGTTCTAACTATAAAATAATATCCTAAAATAATTTGTGCGATGAATAGTAATAGTATGATTATACCACCAATGATATATCCTTCAATAATATTACCATCTGAATCTTTACCTAATGATAATAAATAACCTGTTCACGCAGTATAAAGTGGAATTAATCCACTAACTGTAAATATAAAGCCTGATTGTACCAAGCTAAATGATTTTAAATCTTTTCACTTTCTTTCGATATTTAATCCCGAAAAGAAAAACGAAATATTTGTTGCCAGGAAAGCAAAAGCTCCTGTTGCGAAACCGAGCAAATAAAACTTGTGTACGTGTTTGGTACCATTGTTGAACAAACTAGCGTAGTATTCGGTTTTGTCTCCATATGCCAAAGTACATATTACTATTGACATTGTCGTAAATAATAAGGCTAAATAATTAATAGCCAATACTACCTTCAATATTGTTTTTTTTCAGTTTATCGGTTTTTTTATATTAAACATTTTTTTTGTTCTCCGTTCTTTTATTTATTATACACTGATAACAATATAAATTGTATCTTTTTCTACCTGTAAAACTTTCAGGTGTTTTTAATTCTGTATTTTCGAGGTTTTTATCTTCCGTGTGTTCAGCATCAAGATTGTTTCCACATTTGCATTTATTGTACGGAATGTCAGTGAAATAATGACTTCTTTCTTTTAAAAAATCAATAATTGCTGTTTCATCTCGAAAAATACAGCTATATTTGTTGATCATAATATACGTAATTGATACTCCTATCGAAAGTAAAAAACGAAAAATCATTAACACGTCATCCATTAAATGGTTGAAAAAACCTAATTCTTCAAAAACAACCATTTTTATATTTTTGGGTTTTTTTATGAATTTCGTGATTCAATCATATTCGCTTCCAAATTCGAAAAATAAAGATTTATTTGAAACCGATAATGATTGTCCCATATCCCACAAGAAACAATTTTTTTCAATTTTTGAAAACTCTTCGTGGCTTAATAATGATGTACTTAATTTGCACACATTGTATTTATCGTAATTGTCTGTTGGTCGAATTGATTCTTTCGGCACTACATATAGTATTTCATCAGGTTTTAGAAAACTATCCAGTCATTTCTTGACATTTGTGGTTTTTCCGGTTTTCATTGCTCCGAAAACACCAAACATTAATCCTGTTTCAAAACGTTCTGCGTCTTCTTCGAAATCAAATCATTTCCGATCATCATTTCGGTTTCATTTAATTATATTACTTTTTTTCATATTTCTCCTCAAAGCTCCTTATCTTGGGTTGTTTTCCTATATATTGTAACTTTTTCTATTTGTTGTTTAACGGCGTAACCACCTTTAGCGTTGAAAAAATCGAATGTTTTTCGAAACGCAGAACGTATTAGGTTAACGTACTTTTTATCAAGGCATTTTTCGTCGTAATTGTTTGTTGGTTTTCGAATTGTTGCTCGACGCATTATTTCAGTTGTCGGACAATCGAGAAAATGAATTTCATCAGGGAAATAATCATCTAAAATAGTTTCGTTATATAATCCTAATAATTCATGTTCATTAATTGTTTTGTCTCCACCGAAAACTTGGTAAGCATAAGTACTAAAAATGTATCGATCACAAATAACAACATCGTATTTTTTCAATTGTGGTTTGATATATTTCATAAATAATTCTCATCCGATTCCAATAAACAAAACTGCTTTAGTTCGTGAACTAATATCTAGTTTATCATTGAAAAAGATTTTATTTGCCATAATGCGTCCAAATTTTATTCCTTTTGGTTCGCATGTCGTAAGTACTTTCAATCCTTCTTTTTCTAATTCTTTTTTTAATTTTTTAATATATGTTGTTTTACCAGAATAATCAATTCCTTCGACAACAATAAATTTTCCTTTTTTCATTTTTACATGTTCTCCTTTCGTATCACTATCGGTACTGCTTGTCCTTTCAGTTCAATAACGATGTGGTCCCCAACCTTGTATCCTTGTTTGTTTGTTGATAAATTCACTTTCTTAGCGAAAATTTCATTCAATTTAACAGGGTGGTTCAATCATGCTATATAACTTATTTTACCAGTTTTTTTTCCAAATTGTGTAGTTATTTTTTTGATTGTCGCACACGCCGTCGGTCCCGGTAATTTGAACGCATATTTACGCTCGATAATAATACCATCAATAGGATAATCAATTTGTTTTTGTTGTTCGATATAATCGTTTAATTCATCAATTTTTATTGTTTTTTCAACATTTTTATAATTAATGAAATCAATTAGTTTATGTCGTTCCACTTTTTGCTTCCTATTAAGAAGACCAACAACGTCTCTTCGTGTCCCATTTTCTTTCTTCATAACAAGTTCGCCCCAGCCGACTTCCAATATTCCTTCTATGGAAAAAGTTGTTATTTCTGATCAAGAACGGCAAACAATTAACTTGTTGGTAGAGGCATCATAAAATGCTCCCACTCCGTCAAGTTTTGGACTCACCACTATTGTTTTAGCGTGTGGTGCCAATTTAAATAAAATGTCTTCTAAGTTTCAAAATTTTTTTAACGTTTTATTTGTTTCCATCTTGCTTTTCTTGGATTTTGATAATATGAAAACTTACTAATTCCAAAATTGCTTCGTAAAAAGAAAGTTTTACGTTTATAGTTGAATCATCAATACATGTTGTTTCTCAATCATTTTGAATTAATTTTTTTTTTGCTTGATAATCGCGCTCTACATATCTGTCAAATGTTTCCATCAAAATTTCTTCTGTCAGCAATTCCATTTTAATCTCATAAATCATAATTGATTCCAATTTTCGATAAATCGAAGAGTCATACATATCGTATAATCTATCATGTCCTATTGTAAATCTTCTTCTACTTTTCGAAAAATATCTTTCTTTCATATCTGTATTTCAGCTTCTCATTATACTCGGTATCCCTCCTTATGACATATATCAGTCAAATATTCCACATCAGCTTTTAGTTTTTCGTTTTTACTTTTAAGTTTTTTTATTTCTTCGTTTAATTTGAAAGAAGTCATTTCTTCTACTTTACACATGCAACAATGTTTACAATTCATTTTTTTTCGTTCTTCTTCTCTAATTGCGTGTATAATTTTTGATTTTTCATTCGCTTCTTTTAGCGACATTTTGAAAATTTTAGCAATGGCTTCTGCGTCTGTCATAAATTTCATCATTATTTTTTTGTTCCTCCTCTTAATTTTTTTCACAATTTAAATGCTGTGCTTGTTAAAACTAAGCTTAAAACGATGAAAGCAACGCCAGCTAATCCAAGCCCAATACTACTATTTACTACATTATTTGCGTGATATCCGTATTGTGTATCATTTTCTGAAAGCAATAACGCTTTATCAAATGTTTTATATGGTTCTGACAATTCTTTAATTGCGTCTTCTTTAATATCATTGTTAGGAAAATTTAACCCATATGATCCTCATTTTTCTTTAGCTGATTCATATTTTTTTAGTGTTGATTTTAATACTTTCAATTCAAATTCGGCGTCTGTTTCTTTTTCTCTTAAAGGTGTTAAGTCTTGTTTTTCCATTACATCAGCGGTACTTTCATCGGAAGCTACAGAATCTTCTCTATATGATTTTCTTAGTCATCCTCTATCTTCAATTTCCTTTGTTTTATTAGCAATAGCTTTTTCAATAAGTATGATTTTTTCGTCTAATGCTTCAATGAAAAATTGACTATTTAATTTATAATCTTGTTTGATTGATTCCGCTAATAATTCTTTAAATGTAATGGGTGTTTTTTTTCCAATTCCAATTTCATATTTTAACTTGGTTGTAATTTCTATAGTAGCATCTTCAATTATTCCATATTTAGTAATAGATGCTGTTTTTTGAGCTTCAAAATCTGCGTCTCGTTTAATTACTAATTCTTTATATAATATTTTCTTTGCGGGTACGCTTTTGCTCAATGTGATACTATGTAACACAATTCCTGTAATAGCACCAATTAAACTTAATGCTCCAACGCCTAAGACAATACTGTCTAACCTATTTTTTTGTAAGAAGCTTAAAACTTCTTTAACTTGTTTATTTTTTGTCATTATTTTTGACCTCCTTTTTTTATTATATTTTCAATTTTTTTAAGTCTGACATCTAATCCTTTTAGTTTAAAATCTCTATTTCAATCAATTAATTCTTTGTTTTTTTCGGCCTCTCATTTTTCAGGCGTAGGTAACAAAGTGTTTAAATTTTTAATGATTTCTTTTATAGTTTTTAAATTATTTTCTATTTGTATTTTATTGTTACATATGTCGACATCTAGAACCCCTAATTTGCTAAAAATAATTTCTAAGTTTCGTTCGAGTTTATTGTGTAAATAAGTTATACGTTCACTATCTGTCATTTTATCTAACATTTTATCCTCTAAGGTTTTTTCTTTATTCTTTGTCATTATTTTTGACCTCCTATTTTATTTAATTCCTTTATGTAATATTTTATCATGCTATTTATACTTTTGTACACTTTTTTTCGACGCGCCTGTTGTTTTTTTGTAATGTCTTTGGGGATCGAATTAATATCCAAATGTGCTGTCATAAGTCGTTGTACATCAACTTTTTTCGATTTGAGATCCGCACGCAATTTTGATTCGCAACGTGACACTTCATCGTCAACAGCAAACATTCGTTTAATTTTATCTATTCTATTTTCCATATTTTTTTCCTCCTTTCCTTATATGGCAGGGATAGTAGGACTCGAACCCACACCAAAAGCTTTGAAGGCTTTTGTTCTACCTTTAAACTATACCCCTAAAAATGGTACCCACGGGAGGATTCAAACCTCCAACCTAAGGCTTAGAACACCCTTACTCTAATCAATTGAGCTACGTGGGTAAAAATGGTCGGAAAGAGAGGATTTGAACCTATGATCTCTCGGACCCAAACCGAGTGCTTTTCCATCTAAGCTACTTTCCGATAATGGCTGGGGTAGCTAGATTCGAACTAGCGAATGGTGGTCCCAAAAACCACTGCCTTTCCACTTGGCGACACCCCAAAATGGTAGAGCCATTGGGGATCGAACCCAAGACCTCACGCTTATAAAGCGAGCGCTATAACCACTAAGCTATGGCTCTATATGGAGCAGATGAAGGGAATCGAACCCCCATAAACAGATTGGAAATCTGATGTTCTACCGTTAAACTACATCTGCTAATGGTGCTGGTTACAGGCCTCGAACCTGTACTCGTCCGTTTACAAGACGGGTGCTTTGCCACATTAAGCTAAACCAGCAAATGGTAGAGTGTAGTGGAATTGCACCACTGACCTTCTGTTTGTAAGACAGATGTTCTCCTCGCTGAACTAACACTCTATAAGTCAGTTTAAAGTCATGACAGGACTAAAAGGACGTATCCCAAATAATCATTGGTGGAAGAGGAGAGATTCGAACTCCCGTATCTAAAAAGAATCTGGTTTACAGCCAGACGCGTTTAACCACTTCGCTACTCTTCCATGGTGGAGATGGTGGGATTTGCACCCACTTCCAGATGAAGACCTTAAATGTCTTCTACAGTTTAGTTTGATTTATGGTTCGTCGATAATTGTAAATCAAACAAAAATAATTACCGATTAGTTTGTTTTTGCTTTAGATAAAAACACAAACGAATTTTTATCACAGTTTACTTTATTATTTTATCATATTTTAACAATAAACGATTAAAAAATGATTCCTCCTATGTCTTTTTCGACTAAACTGCGTAAGAATACGCGTAATTTTCAAGAGGTATTGAAATATTTGCAATTAAAATCTTAATTTTACTGCGAACATCAAGATTGTTTCACCTGTCGAACCTATACATCCCCAAATATAATTTATTTTTTCTCTTTATTTTATTATACTACATTTTCCTCCTCCAAATAATTTTCTTTTTAAATATTGTAAAAATGTTTCTTTCTTTTCTATTGGTGTTTTCGGTTCGAGTTTTCTATAATGTTTCACGAAACGATGCAATAATGGTCATCTGCTGGTAAATATTTTGTGTTTACCATAAATACGATAGTGTTTTCCTACAGCTTCAAAACCTTTATCTTTAATGTTTTTAGGTGTTTCATCTAGTGAATAAAAGTTATCATTTCAAATTCATAAGTGTCGAAAAACAGACAACAAAAATTTACTTGTTTTGTCAGGTTTTATCTTAATTCCATTTTCGATGATGTATGCGTCAAGAATGTCGATAATTTTTGTGTAATTTTTCGATTTCCCCATGTGTTTAGTATCCAAATATTGATTATCAACATCTATTGTATTAAATCTCATATTTTTAATTTTAGATATAGATGATCGAGTTAATTTATTTTTTTGAAAGAACGAACTTTTGAATTTCATGTTTTTACATTTGTTTATTTGTTCATCTGAAAGATTTCATAAATCTCTAAGTTTTATCTCCAATTTTCGACAAATATTTTTAATATCTTTTTCTTGACGATGTATTGTTGAGTTTCCGAACATACTAATTTCGTATCAGAATCTTTCAAGAAAATCTATAAATTTTAATTCGCTTGGTATATCTTTGTTTTCAATTATTTTTTTTGCCAAAACAGAAGCTGTTATCATTTCTGATTCGGGGTCGACCGCTTTGTTGTATATACTTAGAGATCTATAGTTATAAAAAATAGGTTTTCCATTTTTGTTAACACCCCATTTAACTCCTGCCTTACTCATTCTGTTTAAATATCATCAGTATACCGAAAAATGTTCCTCAAATGTTGTTGGTTTTTTATTTTTTTTATTTTTTGATACTTTATAGTTTTCTCACACCTTTTTACTTGTTATTCCTTTATGTTTGTGTGTGTGGTAAAACATTCTTTCTTCGTATGTTAATTGATTTATTTGTTTGTTATTTTTCATAATTTTATTTATATTTAGTCTTTTCTATATAATGTTTGATACATAATACTTGATATTTATCCGCGTCTCCAACCAAATTATTACTGTCGTTGTGTAAAATATAATTTGAATATGCTTTTTCATCGCATTCGAAACAACGAGCTTCGTCTAATTTGTAACGAACGTCTGCAAATCTTCCAACGTATTCTTGAAAAAAATACCTAGGGTCCGTTTTATACAATGTTAATAAACAAAATACAAGTGTTATACGACGGCGTTGTAAGTTTGGAATTTGTTGTAGAAACTCATATGGGTAAAAGTGAAATTCATCAAAAAATAGAACATTATGTCCTTTGGCAATGGCATCTTCAATTTTATTTGTCAAATCGATATGATCACGAAAAGTGATAACTGGTCTAATTTGACGTGTTTCTCGTGTTGTTCCTTCTAATTGAAAAATTTGTGGTTCTTCAATACCTCATTCGGCGATAAGCTTTTTTAACTTTGTCGTCTTTCCTGCTCGCATAATCCCTTCAATTGAGATAATGAGCCCTTTATTCAATAACTCTTGTTTGAACATTGTTTTTTTCCTCCTGTGTTCCTTTTTTTTTATTTTTTTATTTTGCTGGCAGAGAGACGAAGCCTTGACGTTTACCAAGACCTCGTCATAAACCGGCCGTAATATGACCGGTTAAAGCGGATCAGACAGTGACTTTGAAAATAAAAAGATAAAGGAAAGGAAATTGTCGCTAAAGCTTAGTTGTCACTGTCCCTCCATTATAATATACTTGGTAAAAATATTTTTTTTCGCTTCCTTTTTTTGCATTATTTTATCTTTTTTTTTCTTGTTTTGCAATTTCCTTTTCAAACTTTTTGAGCATGTCCTTAAATATCATTTGATGTAGAAAATCATATCCAAATTCTTTATCAAACTTTTTTTCAGGCATGTCTTCTCGTCATTCAGCGAAAACAACATTCAACCGGCATAGTTTTTTAGTGTCGCAACTTACCATAACCTTAAGGTCAAATGATTTATCCTCGTCTTTGCGTTGTTCGAAATTCATAAAAAACACAACTCTTTTACTGTCGTTATCATCTCAACTGGTGTTTGTGTATATTCATTTTCGATGTTTTTTTGTAATTTCCTTACTGATTTTTTCAAAATAATCATGAAACTTCAAATTTCTCTGATTCATTTTTGAATTAAATTTTTCTACTTGTTTTTTTGTCATATATTTCATTATTCTTCTCCTTTATATTTATACGATCCTCTTTTTTTCGTGAATTTTTGATTAGCTATTTCTTTTCTAATTCTATTAATTGTCTTTATTTTTTCAACGTTTTCTTTTTCTCAATCAAGAACAGCATATACACCAATAAATATTTTGGGATTATCGCCTTTTTTTCAAGTTGAAAGTTTTGTTTTTGCTAAGTTAACAAGATTTTTTCGACATCTATTGAAAGCGCTACGTGAAACTTTATTTTTCATGTAAGATGGGTAATTATTTGTTGATTCATCGGCTTCATTATAGTCTTTGTTAAAATATTTTTGTGAAATTTTTCAAACTTTTTTCATACGAATATTTTCAAAATCATAACTATATAATCTATTTCAATTTTTAGCTAGTATAATTGAACTCATTTCTTTTCTAATAGTTTTTTTAAATTCTTCAAGATAATCATCTAATTTTTCAAAATCCTCAAGTATTAAATAAACTTCGATTTTGTTATTATCACTATCTTCTAAATGATATCATCGTCTAGGTTTTTTTTCTAAAATATGAATATTAAAGTTTACAAAGTCAAATCTATGACCCATAGACTCAATAGTGACGACAAAACGACCTCTCAAAGGTTCATGTGGTGACTCATCCCAGCTCATTCAATCACAATAAACCATACCACAATTCATTTTTTCAACAGCACTAATAAGTGTATTTTCCATTTTTTTTTCTAATTGTTTTAATTCGTCGTAAGATATTTTTTTATATTTTCCATTTCCATCCGAAAAATTTGACATTATTCTTTTCCTCCTTTTAGATATTTAATAATATAATCTATTTTTTTTTCAACCTCTAATAATCGTTCTTCTGTAATTGCACCGCTACTTGTTGGGTGAGGTACCGCCATTTGAATTAATCTCTTCATGGTCTTAAAAGCCGGTAAATTGGGAAATCTATATTTTTCATTTTTGTTTCATCATTTGTTATGTTCATACGTGTATTTATCATCATCCCTTACTGTACTAGTACAGCTTTCTCACACGCTATTAATGTATTTTAAACTCAAGTATGCGTCTTTTAAGTTAAAAGGTTTAGGTAATAAATTAGCATATCCATTCAATTCATAAAAATCTTCATCTTTATTTTTTATAATACAGTTACCGTTTGTTAATAGTGGTGTGGCTGACATATAAACACCTGTTTTGTGTAAGCTATATAATCTAACAACATATAATTTATTGTTGTATATAAACATATCTAATTTTTTATATTTTTTTTTAGAATCGTAAAGTGGAACACCTTTTTTGATGAAAGCCACTTGTTCTTTTGTCAATTGTCATTCTCAAATATGATCCGCGTTGTGTTTTAGTGTTGTTTCTTTATTTTTTGTCATTATTTTTTCCTCCTTTATTTTCAATTAACTTTGTCAATTGTTTTGTTTTTTCAAATAATTTTTTAATATCTTTTTCTTGTTCAATACTACTTTCTGAATTATGATTAAGGCATTCACCTAACTTTTTAATGTCTTCATGATTTGCTTTAATCATCTTTTCAAAATTTTTCAATAATTGAATAATAGTTTCATTTTCTGTCATTATTTCTGTCCTCCTTTGTTTGGTTTTATAAATTCTATAATTCTACCTTGAAGCTTTGCCATGTCATTTTGATTTTTGATGAGCGCTTCGATTTTCGAATTCATCAATTCGATTTGTTTTGTTATATTATTTTCCATTGGTTTTTTTCTCCTTAGAAGTGATCTTATCTGTTTTCTTCTTTATTTCTATATTTTTATTATATCACATTATTTTTTTTCTTTCATTATTTTTTTCCTCACTCTCAGGGAGGTCCTCTTCTTGTTGCGATAATATCTTCATAATTATCTATACAATGTTTAAATGCTATAATCATATTTTTATACTGCTCTTGCATATCCATTTCTTTTTGTATTCTTTCTTCACATTCATCGTAAAGTCTGCTACTATTCGCTAAATGTTCTCTCAATAAGTTTAAATCGAGACCCCATGGGACAATGCTATTTTCAATCTCATATATATATTCTTCTACTGTCTTTTTTTTTACTGGTTGGTTTTCACCATCTTTTTCCTTCATTTTTTGAATTATTGCTCACATAAGCAATTGTTTATAAAACTTTAAACTTTCGTATTTTTTTATTACGTTATCCACGTAGTTTTCTACTTTTTTGTACATTATTTTTCTTTTCCTCCTTTTGAAATAATCAAATGTTTTTCTCATAATTTTTTAAATTTAATCATGTCTAATTTGAAACTATTTTTCTTACTTATTAATTTAATCAATAATAAAGGTACTCCTTTTGATGTAACCAAATCAAATATTTTTTCTCCTTTTAAAACATAACCTTTTTGTATGTTTAATAAATCACTTACTGTTTTTGTTGTCATTATTTTTCAAAAAACCTTTTCTTCTTTCATTACTATTGTATCATATTCTTTTTCGAAAAGTTTAAATAAAAATGGTCCTCGATAATTTAAGAAGTAACCACGCATTGAAGCATTTCGAATTAAATGTCGTACAACCGAACCGTGACGTTTTTTGAAATCAATATATTTTTCTTTAATCAAGTCTTTCAAACAATATTTTATCGCTAATACATGATCACAAATAATTTTAACATTGATATCATTTGTAGTTTTCTTTTCAATTTTGTCAGCAATATCAGTGTATTCTTTCAACTGGAAAGGTGTTTTAAAGTTGTTAACAACAATCAACAATCTTTCCAATCCGGCTCCAGTATCTATATTTTTTTTGTTTGACATAGTATAATTACCTTCACCATCATTTAACATATAAGAAAATACAACGTTTCATATTTCTAAATATCTGTCATTATCAATATTTTCTTTCAATAAATCAATTCCTTTGTTTTCTTTATCTAACTGCTGTCCCAAATCATAAAAAAATTCAACATTTGTTCCACATGGGCCAACTCCTAAATCTCAAAAATTAGTTGTTTTATCTCCTGAAATCAAATGGTCTTCTTCAACACCTATATTTAACAATATTTGTTTAGTTTCATCGTCCGAAAACAAATACGTAATGTACAATTTTTGAATGTCCAAATTCAATCATTTTGGCGATGTTAAAAATTCTAATGCTCACGTTAACGATTCTTTTTTTTGATAATCATTAAATGAAAAGTTACCTAACATGCGAAAAAACGTTAAATGTCGATTAGTTTTACCTATTAAAGAGATGTCGTTTGTTCGTATTACATCTTGTACGTTAAAAAGTCGTGAATGCGGTGGTGTTTTTTCTCCTAAAAAATAAGGTCTCAACGCTGAAACGCCTGAATTTACAAATAATAATGAACCTTCTTTGTTAATTATCGATTTGTTTTCTATTTTAAAATGTTTCTTTGAAGTTCAAAACTGACTTCATTTTTCTATTAATTCTGTTTTATTCATTTTGTTTTTTTCTTTTCTCCTATATTTTTATTATAACATACTTTTTTTTATTTTTGTTTCTAATTTTTCAATTCAATACAAAGCCACCGGAATCACGACGGCAAGCCCTAACAAAATACGGCCCAACCAATCACCTACCTCGCGTACATTCGATACTGTAATACCATAAATATATAGTACATATATTACGCCCATATATATAAATATAATAGTGAGTGCGATTACAGTTGTAAGCAACAACAACCACACCAGATTAAACAATATGGTTAGTGTTTGTTTATTCATGTCCAAATCAACCTATGTTATCCAGGCAAATTACAGTAAAAAATGCTAATGCTGGGTTAAATACAAACAATAAACCTAAATTATCAACCGAAGTAATATCTATTGTTAATGCCAATACTATACACATGTTTAAATGCGTAAGATAAATAGCCACTATAACCACACCTAAAAAATTAAATACTTCTTTTCTAGTTATTGGTCAGAAATTATCAATAACGTCTATCAAGAACATACCAATAAACATTGCCACTATTCACGTCACGGATAAAATAAATCGCACGTAGTCCAACGTCGTATTGAATCCTGAGCCCTCGTATATGTTTCAAATACAAAAGCCCAATATTCCAAAGTACGTAATTACTGCCAATCACCCTATAGTTTTGTCTTTCATGTCTTTTCGACCTCCTTTTAAATTATTGTACCATACTTTATTAATAATTCTGTCAAAATAAAATAATAATTGCTGTGAATGTATAAAAACACCTCTGCCACAGCGAAAAAATTAACGGCAAAAAAAATTAATAAATGTTTGTTCATATTTTTCATAATTATATTGTACCACAAAAAATTATTGTGTGGAAAAAAATTATTATTATTATTATTATTATTATTATTATTATTATTATTATTATTATTATTATTATTATTATTATTATTATTATTATATTATTATTATTATTATTATTATTATTATTATTATTATTATTATTATTATTATTATTATTATTATTATTATTATTATTATTATTATTATTATTATTATATAAATATATATACATATAGACACACACACACGCGCGCACATAGTACAGCCCCAAGCTAAGGCCTCCAAAACGCCCAAAAAGCCCCTTTTTAAGCCATTTTAGGCCCTTTTTAGCTTTTTTTGGTACTTTTTCCGGTGTTTTCATTTGGTCATTTCCGACCCCTCCACATGCTCAAAATCGACCCATTAGGTGGCCAAACAGAGGCGGAAGGTTGAGGGTGTGGGGTTTGGTTCATTTATTCATTTTTTGGCTTCCTTTTTTCGTTTTCTCGTTTTCTTGTTTTCTTGTTTTCTTGTTTTCTTGTTTTCTCGTTTTCTTGTTTTCTCGTTTTCTTGTTTTTGTCTTTTTCGTTTTCTGTTTTTGTCTTTTTCGTTTTCTGTTTTTTTTCTTCTTCTTCTTTTCTAATTTTATTATATACCAAAATTTTTAATTTGTCAAGTGTTTTTTTTAATTTTTTTTGATTTTTTTTGGCTTGTTTTTCCTTCTGATAATGCCATTTTTTCCCTTTTGCTAATTTTTTTTTTGCTTTTTCTTATATTTATTTTATACCTTTTTTTTTATTTGTCAAGTATTTTTTATTTTATTTTTTATTTTTCGATTGTTAAATTTAGGCCCTTTTTTTTTGCGTTCAATGGTTTAGGTCGTTTTTTTTAATTGCGGGCCTGTTTCGCGTTGTTCAATTTTGAAGGTGTAAAATTAAGCCCGTTTTTTTTTTGACGGCATAAATTACGTATTTTATTTTTTCGCGTCTAATTTTCATAGTGCCCAAATGCGCAAAAAAAGCCCGGAGATTCCGGGCCTTTCTGCTTGTCGCGGTGGTGCTGTTGGTGGGTGGTTTTAAATGTAAACGCTCGGGGTGTCTTCGTCGTCGCCGTCCACATTTTCGGCCTCTCTTTATTCGTCCCAATTTTCGGCGAATTCTTCCAGTTCTTCGCGTCATTCGCGCGATTCCTTCGCGTAGTCGTCCGCTCCTTCTGCTACGTGTTCCGCTTCGGCTTCACGGAGTAGGTCCGCGGTCGAGTAACAAGCTGAAAAAATGGTTTGGGTGATTTCTTCGGCTTCGTCCGGTGTTATTTCGTTAAATTTTTCATTGCTTCATTTTTCCGCCATTTCTTCGCTAATGTTTCCCAATGTGTGGGCTACGTCGTCGACAATGTCGGGGTAATCCAATCCCTCAAAATCATTTTTTAACTCTTCCAATTCCTTAATTGTTCATTTTGTCATTTTCTAAAATCTCCTTTTTTTAATTATATCATATTTTAATTTAATTTGTTTTGTTTTTTTGTTTTTCTTATCTTTTAAACGGTTCGAAATCCATTTTTTCAGGCTCGAAATCTAAAAGCTCGTTCAATCTAATTGAAAAATCAATTAATTTTTTCGCATTTTCAACGTCTTTTTTTGCCAATCGCTTTTTGGTTGACGTGTTGGCTTCGTCGCTTAATCCTTTACAAATTGCCAAAATTTCAAATTTGAAGGCGTTAAAAGTTGAAGGGGTGAGGTTATCGGCTTTAATTTTTTTATCAATTAATTTTTTAAATATATTTTTTTTATGGTCGGAATAAATCGATTTTAAACCTAAAAAATAATCGAAACGCTTTTTTACTTCTCCACCCCCTCAATTCTTTAAAATCTTGTTTTGTAAGATATCGCAAAATTTCGTTTGGTTTTGGCGTGCTAATTTATTCATTTTTTGCCTCCTTGTCTCATCTTTTCGTAAACTCTTCAATTTCTTTTAAATATTTTTGAAATTTCGGCGTTGGATTGGCTCGGCATTCTTCCGCAACAATTCGACAACTTGCAAAAATTCATTGTTTTAATTCCTCCCATTGTTCAGCGTCCAAAAAATCAACCGTATAATTTTCCCGCAACACTTCGGCAAATTCGAATTTTAAACCATTTAAAACAATATCGAAAAAATCCGGATAATTTAAATTAAAAAAATTATCTAAAAAATTTAAATTGCGATTGTCAAAATCAATTTGTTTTTGCTCTTCTTCGCTAAAAATTGAATAAGGCCAACAAATTACGAAATCGGCCAAAAAGTCGCGGATTTCTTCGCATTGTTCGCGGTCACCGCTTGCGCATTGGTGGCCAAATTTATTAATAATTTTTAATAATCGGTTTTTTTCGTCCTCCTCGTCCCTACAGTCCAAACCTCGCAAATTTTGCGTAATGCTGTAAGTGCTTAAATTTTCGGCACATTCAACCGGCATTTTATCGGCTAAATATTCTTGAATTTCTTTTTTTTCCATGTCTTTTTTTCTCCTTTCCGGGCTTTCTGCCCTATCTTTATTTATTTATTTACTTGCTTTTTAATACTTGGGGAGGCTCTCCCTCCCCCGTGTGGGGGGGGTTATTCCCACTTTGCCACGAAATCCGCCACCTTGTCGCTAAAAAACTGGATCGCTTGACTTTCGAAGCTGTCGGCTTCTTCGTCGCAATCAAATTTAGCATTTTTTAAAACTTTAAAGGCTTCGGCTTCATTCAATCCGTCAACCTCTCCAATAATTAATTGGTAGTGGTCCAATTCTAATAATTCCTTTAATTCATTTTTAAATTGTGTTTTGTTTTCCATTTTTAAAATCTCCTTTTTTTTTCTTTTCTTTTATTAAAATTTAATTTGCTTTTTTCTTTCCCTCTTTCTCTAATTATATTATAAACCTTTTTTTTATTTTGTCAATAGTTTTTTTTATTTTTTTTTTGGGCTACTTTTTGCCCTGCTGTAGCCAATCGCTGAAATATTTTAAATTTTTTTTGGTTTTTTTTCGGTTTTTATTGTGTTTTTTTTGTTAAAATTTTTCAGCTTTTCAAAAAATGAAATTGAAAAATCAAAAAAGCCCCTTTTTAAGCCAATCGGTGAAACCGAAAAGGCCCAAAACTCATTTTGCCCTGTGTTTAAGCCAATAAATAGCGGTTAGGTCGACTTTTCCCAGTGTTTAAGCCAATAAATGACGGGAGAAACTAGACCAAAAAACAAAAAAATAGGTAAACGCAAAAACAGCGACGAAACGCAAGAGCTCCGAAGTCTAACACCTTCCGGGTTGCTTCCTCTTCTGTTTGGCATGTTTAACGTACACAATTCAGGCCAAGAGGGGCCAGATCCACCAAAGAGAGGGAGCCAACAAAGAGGGGCGACGGGATAAAATGGCGCTATGACAGGGAAAAGGAGCGAAAAGAAGCCCAAAAAAGGGGTTAAATTTGGCAACTCTTAAACTTTTAAACCTTTTGCGAACAACTTTTAAACTTTTAAACAGCGAAAAAGTGGGACAGCTACAAGGATTTAAGCACGCCGACGGCAAAAGTTTAAGAGTTTAAGAGTTTTCGCAAAACTTCTTCCATTTTAAAAAAATAATATATATATATAAATATTATAAGACTTTTTGAAAAACTCTTAAACTTTTAAACTTCCCCACCTTTTCGCTCTAAAATGGCTACACGAGGGGCAAAAATGGCGGTTTAAAAGTTTAAGAGTTGCCAAAAAAAGGGGTAAGAGTTTAAGAGTTGAACGATTCCACCCCTTAAAAAGGCCGTTTTTTGGCTCTATGACTGGGCAAAAACCCGATTGCTCCACTTATTGGCTAAAATAGGGCATTTTTTCGCTCTTCCTCAAAAAGAGGCTAAAAATATTTTGAAAGGTCCCCCCTTTATTATAACATAAAAAAATTAAATTGTAAAATATTTTTGTTTTTATTTTTTAGGTTAAAAATATTTTGAAAGGCTCCCCGTATATTGTAACATTAAAAATTAAAAAGTCAAGGGTTTTTTTTATTTATTTTATTTTATTTTAAAAAGGGGCGGAAAATTCCAAAATGAGGCCCCAAAATTGGCTTGGCTATCTCTTAGGGTGGCCAAAATGATACATTTAAGGGGTCAAACAGAGACGAAAGGAGAAGGGGAGGAGCTAACGGGTGGAAGAGGGCACGAAGTGGGGCAAAATGGCACGAAATGAGGGCAAAGGCTATAAAATGGCATAAACAGGGCACAAAATGAGGGTACGAGGTCACAAAATGAGGATAGGGAGGGGGAGGGTGACAACCCGGATTTTATTTTTTCATTCCTTGTTATATCATTTTTTACCCGCGCCCTATTTTCGCTTTTCGCTTTTTCGCTTTTCGTTGCGTGCCCCCCCTAAGTTTTTTCTCGTTTCTGTGCAGCGCCGCCCCTATCGACGCCCCCCCCCTATATTTTTTCGTGTTCCTGTTTGGCCGGGCCCCTACTTTTGGCCACTTCGTGGCATAGCGAAAAAAAAAATAAAAAAATAAACACTATTTGATTTTTTAACCAGTATACTATCTTGAGGAGGGTTGGTGTTTACGCGCCAACGTACCTTACCGATCCCTTGTTTATCAAGGGAGCATAATTGGTCTACGTATGTAGCCCTGACCACGGTGCTATTAATGTCTCGGACGTTTTTAGCGTAGTCCGCTCCGGCGTAAAACGGACGGGCTATTTTATGGTGAGTGTGGCGAATCGGTTAACGCTCCGGATTGTGGGTCCGGTACGAGTGGGTTCGACTCCCACCGCTTACCCCATTTTACAGAAACAGTTATATTTAATTATAGAACAAACCGCCAGTTTGGCGATGCCCACGGTTAAGTTCGGAAGAATTTTTAGGCGTCAAAATAAGTAAAGGAGAATTGAAAAACCTAATATAATATTATGGAAAATATCAATACAAACAATAATGCAGGGTCTAATGAAAAAGACACTGGAACTGTTAACGCAACAGTTGGCAAAAAGAGTTTAGATGTTCTTACACTTGAAAACGAAAGATTACAGGAAACGTTGAAAAACAAAATCACTGAAATCAAGAATCTCGAAAGAATCAAGGCTGAACATTTGGAAATCATCAACCGAGCCAAAGATAGCCGCAGCGAACAAGATATACAAATCGAGCAATTGCAAAAAAACAATGATGACTTATCAGGTCAACTTAGTTCAATGAGATTGCAAAATGAGTTTGTTTCGAAAGGCGGAAAAATTGAAGAATTTGATGACTTCAAACGTTTAACTAACGGGGTTGAACTTAAGGAAGAAGACTGAGGACGATACCAAGATAAGTACGCCGGGTCTATTTTTAAACCTAAAGAAACAGAACAACCGATAGTTGAACCACTAGCACAAGTAGCCGCAGCACCTGCACCAGGTTTCCAACCAACAGGAGCCGAAGGAAGACGTAATGTCACTTCGGACACCTTATTAAATGACGAAGGAAACAAAGTGCAAACTCTAGAAGATTTTCTCGGGCCTCCACCATCAGAAAAATAGTTTTTCGCTCGTAACCTCCGTAATCGAGTCATAAATATTTAACATATTATAGGAGGAAAAAAAATTATGGCAAAAGTTAATACTAGTTTAGAATCCTTATTAACTGTTAAAGGTGCTGGAAGCGCTTATGATGTTCCATCTACTTTAACGGAATGACGTCGTTGATTACCAATGCTTGGTATCACTAAGTTAAGTCAATTAGGTTTTTATACTTTCAAAAATGAAACAGTGGCCGGATCTTTCCGTTTTGTCGCTGGACAAAGAATGATCCCTCGTAAATATACGGTTGAAACAAGCCGAGCATCTTACAGGGACGCAACACGTGGTATCAAATTGAACCATGTCGCATATGCAACACTTATCGTTGGATTAGATCAACACTACGAAAACGGTGTAACAAGTGAAATGTTCGACGAAAAACGATTTAAAGGAACAGCAGATTTAGTCTTATGATCAGCAAGTACATTCTATGATACTTACTTATTATCAATCGACTTATCATGATTTGTTAAAGCAGCAGATATCTTAAAAGATACTTCAAGTGGAGCACCAGATACAGTTTTGGTTCTTGACGCAGCAACTATCGAAATCAATTCGAAAGACGCAGCAACGAAGTTTATTCGTTTGGTAACACAACACTTGATTAAACTTGAACACTACGTGGACAGTTACGGAAAAACACGTACAGAAGACATTAAAATTGTTATTTCGCCTGTGTTCGAAAATCTTTTGATCACTGCCGCTACGGCAAGCGCATTCAACCCTAACTTCTACATGAAACGTGAAGGTGGATCGCAAATCTACAAATACTCTGCCCAAGTCCATCACTTCTTAGGAAGAAATATTGCAGACAATGTCTACGTTTCTGACTCAACAAAAGCTGTTGATTTATCGAAATGATTATTGATTGCGTCTGAATATAAACCCGACGGAACAGGGCCTATTTGTACAGTTGTTGGAAACTCACATATGATTAACATTGCAGCTTTGGAAGCTAATCAAAACAGAGCGATTACATTCAAAGCCAGTTATGGTATGGAAATTTTCGACGCCTTGAAACCAAGAATGTACGGAATCCGTACTGCCTAATCAGGTTTCACAACACTAGTGTTCAGGGTTGTCACTAACGAAAAAAACAACCCACCTATAGGAGAAAAAATACATAAAATATGAGTACAAAAGTTAATTTAAGACCAGATGACATTTTATTCGGAAAAGAATCATTATACGATATCGTTGATGGTTTTATGCATCCGATAAATGCCAATGGCAAAGGTAAGGGCGTTTATATTAAACTTCCTGACTATTCATTTTTTGAAATTGAACTTGTAAAACCAAAAGCTGATAATTTCAAAGAAGTTAGTGTTCGTTTACATATTTATTATATGCAATCAAAAATCATCCGTGTACGAGGGAAAGAAAAATCAATTCCTGTATCAGAAATAAATTACGCGACTGAATGATTTGGATTGAACATATTACAATTGGATAAAGAACAAACACTTAATGATATCAAAAGAGTTGTTGATTCACACCTTCAAACAGTAGGTAATGACAATTATCAATTGAATATTATTACAAAAATAGAAGAAACGATTCTCGAAAAAAAAGAGAATAAAAAAAAGGAGTAGAGAAAAATGGCAACACGAGTATACGAATTAACGGAAGCACCTTATATTTCAGTAGCGGATTTTAAAAAATTTTACGCTAGAGAATATAAGTATGAACCAAGCGACGCGGAAATCCAAGCGGTTATCCAATTAGCTTTCACAAAACTAAACATGTTTGTAGGAGCAAAGGCTATCAGTCAAGAAAGTTTGAACGAGGCCCAACCTGACCCTATTAAACGGGACTTTTTCAAGGAAGCTATTGGACGGTTAGCGGATTACTTTTTGGACATAGGTATTTACGACCAAGGATCACATAATTCTTTTTCTTTCGGTCAAATTAGCGCCAGTTCAAATAACATCTATGAAGTCGAATATGTTCCAAGAATTGTTCGTCAATTAATCGAATATAGTGAATTGTATACTCCTTTTGTCACTTTGGACAGTTCCATTGGGGAATGTTCTACAGACGTAGATGCCAACAATGTTGTTGATTTTTTCGATGCTTTCATTACTCGTGATGACGCTGTAAAATTAGTCGACACAATGAAAACGACACTTCAAGAAGAAATAGGTGTTCGTTTACATAATACTTTAAATGGTACTGATATGTCATGACATGTTAAAGCACCAATTCCATTAAACGAAACAATCACCAAAATTTTAACAGATTTTGATGAATCAACAAACACACCCAAATATAGTTTGAATGGAGAACTTATTAATGATCTTAATCTAGCAACAGAAGATTTTGTTTCGCAACAATTCAAATATCTTGACTCAATAAAATACACTACAGATCCTGTTTATGAATCTAAAGTGTTAGTCGATTATATTCATAGTGCCACAGAAGGTGGACATCATTTCTTAGCTGTAAAAAGAGAAGACTTGATTTCTCACTGAAATTTGGCAACCGAAATATTTGTTTTGAAAGAAATTGAAAAACGTCATCCAACTAACGAAGAGGTTGACGAAGCTGTTTCAACACTTATGACTAAACACAGTGTTAATTTTATTAAAGGGGACATGACAGAGGATATCGTTTCTCATTTAATAACATTGGATAAAGAATTGGCTACTGAATACGATCATAACGACTCATCTACATTGGATGATATTGAACCTCTTACTCTTATTTCATATAACGACGAAATATACATGATGTTTGCAAAAAACACAACATCTATTTATTTAATAAACAAATACAAACGTGAAATTTGAAGACACGATATAAACACTCAGTCAGAAAATCTTAATGGAACAAAAGTAATTTTAACTATTAAACAAACAACTTTGGCTATTGATTATATTAAAAATAATAATAATGCTTCGGCTCCTACTCTTGTTAACTACGAGTCAACCTTATTAACAGAAGTTTATGACAGAGATGAAATCGAAGACGGGTTTATTCCATTTTATACGGCCAATAAAACATTTGTCGGACATAAAACAGGAGCTCTTGAAACAGGAATCGTGTTAATCGATCCTAAAATAAAAAGTGCTGATGACAATGGAACACTGTTGCATCATCCTTTAATCGAAAAATTATCTTCAACAGATAGAACATCGGAATTCTTAAAGTCTCTTTATTATTTCGAAAAAAATGGCAAAATGTACATGAAACAAGTTAAGGGTGACATCGAACAATTATTATTGTCTGAATCAGGACTTAACACTGTACATTCTATTTTACATAACAACACAAGTTTTGCACCCATAAGAGACACTTATAACAAAGCTGAAATCGATAGTAAACTTGATGGTATACTACGATTAGATGATTTATTATTAAACGAAACTACTTTACCTTGAACACAAGTTCCAACAGAAAGTCAAAGAACAACATTAACTGCTGTTTTTAAAGTTCCTAAAACATTTTATGGATTAAACGTTGGAAAATGAGGAAGCGATTGAGCTTACAATCCTTTATCACTTCGTACAGAAGAAAAAGTTTATCTTTATAAATTTAATAACTTTGGAACACCTCAAACTTTAATTGAAGACATTTGAAGTTTATGAAAAAAAGATACCGCTGAATTTCCTTCAAATTGATTAGAATTAACTGAAGATCAAAAACACGATGCGGCCTTAAAATTTGTAAATAAAATATGTGGTTCGAGTTACAAAAGAAGTGACTTTGAACACATTGGAGGTACTGTTTCAAAATTAGATCATATTAGTCCAATTAAAAGAAGCGATTTAGGAAAGCTTTACGAATATTTTGTTCTTTCACAAAATCCTCCAGTTTTCCCATTTGAGTCTAATTTCAGCACACCGCAAAAATGATCTGACGAATATGGCTTTACAAAAGAACAATTCTATAATCATTTTGTTAAAAACACAATTATTACAGAACATATTAATAATATTGTTAATACCAAAGGTATTGATGTATCATTAGAATCATTTTTAGAATGAAAAACACCGTTAAGTGACGCGCAAATCGACCATATTAAAGAAGGTGTAGTTTCTTTCGATACGACTAAATATGACACATACAAACCCCTTGATAAATTTGTTTATGACAACGAAGTATATGCTGTTGTAACTCGATCGGCAGATGATTCGAACTGAATTATTATATCTTTATTTAAGAATATAGGACCTATCGAAATAAGAGCAAATGGTGACAAAGTACTTATTACGGAATACGATAATACATTACCTAGTCCATATAATTCGAGTGGGGCAAATTTGAATTTACAATACGTTTGTTCGATTATTTCGTGAATCAAACACGTTCAAGAACATCCGATTTCTGACGCAACACCTCAACAAATCAACGAAAGTTATCACAAAAGATTTACATTCCTTGAAGGTCATTTACCAACATTTCCTATTTTCACTACTGACGACGGAACAATATATGGTGTAAATGCTCTAGGTTATTTAAACGAGACTTTTGCTAAATTACATCAAATCGAAACAGGCGAAACCGTTTATGCTACAAAAAAAGACACTTATACTAGACCTCAAATTGATACAAAAATTGATTCTATTTTCAGAACTACAAACCCTTTATTATCAGAACTAAGATTATTCTGAGAATCAACACCAAGTGAAGCTCAAAAAACAGCCTTATTATCAACTCTTAAAATTCCTGAAACTTATTATGCTTTAGAAGAAGAAGGGTATGGAGGCGACTACGCAACACAACCTTTGAGTTTAAATGTTGGAGACAAAATAAATATCTATAAAATCCTTAACTTTGGCGAAAAAACTCATGTTATCAAAGATGCATGAAGTTTATACAAAGGACCCGGTGATTGAGACGATTTGACTGAATATCAAAAACGAGCAACTTTATTAGCTTGAATTAATGATATATGTAGTTCAACTTACGTGTTGAGTAATTACACAAAACCAGATGGTGAAGTCGAAGAGTTAAGTCATATTGTACATATTAAACGAAGTGACTTAGGTTTACTTTTCAATCATTTCGAAACGGATAACGATAGTGATGTAAGCGAAGTAGATGGTATTGTTAAAACACCAAAACTTTATAGTGAAAAAAATCATTTACAAAAAGAAGATTTCTACAACTTACTCAGAGGAAAGATTGAAAACTTAACCAAAGTGTCAATTGATTCTTTCGTTGATTGAGAAACACAACTTACAGATGCTCAAATTGATTTTATCAAAGAAGACATTCATGCTTGAGATCAAGCTAAATTCGACGATTACAAAATATTCGATTTATTTACTTATAATAATCAAGTTTACATTTGTTCTCGTATTTTAGGAACTAATATCTTTGCTATGAATTTATTGAGAAATCAAGGAATCGTAACATTTAATAAAACTATAGATCTAGTAGCTTTTCACGATGCAGCCGTAACAACAATCCCAGCACCATTTAATACAAATTTAGCAAACTTAAGTTTAAAATATATTAACTCATTATATTCATGAATTGAAGATCACGATAATTCAGCCATTTCAAACCCCGTACCCGGAAGTTCAGTATTTGGTGATTGAGACTCTCGATTATCATATACAACTCCAGAGTACTCAAACTTCCCTACACTACCTGTGTTTACAAACAGACAAGGTAAGATTTTTGGTGTTAAATCATATAATTATTTAAAAAAGTTTTTTGCTTTAAAAACAGACGTGAAATCACATACTACGATTGAATCTTTCCACGGATGAAAAGAACAACTTACAGATTCACAAATTAATTATATTCGTGAAGAAGTTGATAATTATGATGAAAGCAAATTTAGCGAATATAAACCATTTGATTTATTTAATTATAACAACAATCTTTACATTGTAGCCAACAAGCATAACGATAAACATTTGTTCGAAGCAGTTAGTTTATTACGAAATGGAAATGTCTTAGAATTTGGTATAGGCGATGTGGCTATTGTTGCTGGAGGAAGTTTTAGTACTACAATCGAAGCACCTTACAATACCGATTCTGCTAACTTGAATTTACTTTATATTAATTCTATTTATTCTTTCGTTGAAGACCATCAAAGTCACGTAATATCCAATCCTGATTTAAGTAATCAATTCCACAATCGTTGACAAAATCGTTATGATTATATAACGCCTGATTCTTCAAACTTCCCAACTATACCTATTTTCACTAATAGTAAAGGAAAAATGTTTGGAGTTGATGCTCATAATTTTATTAAAGAATATTTTGCTGAAAAAGATAACGTATATACTCGTCAACAAGTAGACGCACAGTTAGATAATCGTTTGTCTGAAATAGAAACTCTAATCGTTGATAATGAATTATTACCTTACGACGCTGACACAAACCCAACAGGGTTAAAATGAAACGAAGTACCGACAGGATCTCAACGTGGAAAATTATTAAAATTGTTAGGTATTGAAAGTGAATGATGAGGATCTCGTTGAACATACAATCCATCGCGATCTTCTATAGATGTAGGGGACACAAGAATTGAGAAAGTTATACCTTTTACAAAAAACAGTGAAATATATGATGTATTAGATGAGTTGAATACTCCTGAATTAAGAATTGCTCGAGTTAATGAAATCTTAGGGACTAATTATACATCTCCACATTCTTCGGTTTATTGAAGAACTGGCGATATTCAAAAATTGATTGATAGTGGACGACTTTATAAAGCCACACCCACTTATGAATCAGTATCATATTACGTTTCGCCACGATGATATTCTGAACCTAATCATCTAACTCAAGATGAATTTTTCAATCTTATCAAACAATATAAAGCAGATCTAGTTACTAACTTACCAGACGAAATTAATCACAAATTATATGCTAAAATTAAAGACGTTTACAACAAACCTCAAATCGACGCAAAATTTGATGGAATTCTACGAACTGAAGATTTAATATTAAACAGAGACACTATTCCTTGAACTACAATCCCAAATGCTGAAAAACTTCAAACTTTAGTTACTGTTTTGAATACAGAAGCCGAGTATTATAGTCTTGTTCAAGAAGGTTATGGAAGTAACGTAATTTCGCAACCTCTTTCTCTTAATGTAACTGACAAGGTAGATATCTATCAAATCTGTAATTTCAAAGAAGAAAGTTGTGTAATTCGTGATGTTTGACAATATTACAGAGGACCTTCGGACTGAGATGATTTAACAGATTATCAAAGACATTTAGCTTTATTGACTTGAATTAATAATCTATGTGGTTCAAGCTATACATTAAGTAACTATATTAAAAAAGATGGAAGTACAGATGTATTAAGCCATATTATACATGTTAAAAGATCTGACTTAGGGAAAATCTATACAGAATTTAGAGATGCTGATCCAACTCGATCAACTGAAGTACAAAATATAGCAAGCACTCCCGAAAAATATTCAGCATTGAATCACTTAACAGAAGATGAATTTTATGACTTACTAGCTGACAAATCTCTAAACGTGAAGGCTGTTAACAACGCGTCAATTGAGTCATTTCATGGTTGAAACGAACAGTTGACAGATGATCAAATTGATTTCATAAGAGCAGAAGTACCTGTTCTTGACATGACTAAGTTCGATACATACAAGGTTTATGACTTGTTTGTTCAAGATGACGAATTATATATTATTGCTAATATTGTTGATCCTAGTTTGTACTGTATTAATTTACTAAGAAACTATGCTGTTATAAAATTTAGCAAAGATGGAAGTTCAGATTTAATTGGATCTCACGGTCAATTCGTAGAAGAACCTTTCAATACAGATGGTGCTAATCTTAGCATGAAATATATTAATTCTGTATATTCGTTTGTTGAAGACTATCAAAATCACGTTATTTCAAATCCCGACCCTCAAGACGAAATTGCTCAATCATGAGAAAATCGTTTCACTTATCTAGACCCATCAAGATCAAACTTCCCAACAATACCTGTTTTCACTAATCAAAAAGGAAAATTTTTTGGTGTTGATGGTTACGATTATTTGAAGAATTTCTTCGTTCTAATTGGAGCTAATTATACAAAACACCAAGTAGATACATTATTAGAGAACCGATTGTCACCATTAGAAACAAAAGTTGTTGATCTAGAATTAGAACCTTTTGATGAGAATAATAATGCTGAAGGTTTGAGATGAACTGACAGACCAACAGGTTCACAAAAAGATAAATTGGTTAACATATTAAAAGCACCTGCAACTTATTCGGCACGTTTTAATTACACAAGTAATGTTTATTTTATAAGTAATAGCCAACCTTTAACAATATATAAGTATTTACCATTTGAAAAAGTCGAAAAATACTCTTCTGGATTAAATTACAAAGAAACAAAAACTATATTACAAAGAATAGCCCATGTTAATTCTCTTCGTAATATAGGTGGATCTTCTAGCAGTTATGGTAGATATAGACCAATTAGTTCATCAGAAATTGAAACTGTTTTAGCTAACGTTGACTTTCAATGAACTAAAGGAGCCGATGATTATGATTCAACACATGGCGAAAACTCACCGCAAAGTTATTCTAAACGACATGGTCTTACAGAACCACAATTCAGACATTTAATTACACAATATGAAGCAAAAGTGGAAGGTCAAACACTAATCGAAAATATCGGTAACGACAATATAACAGATGACTACTTTAAAGGTCTAGGTAACACCGAAATATTCGACACAGCACGTAGTCGTCTTGAAATGTTACACACCCCTCATCCATGAGTAGAAGTTTTAGGTACGGGTTCAGCAATTACAAAAATGGATGCATCAAACAATATTGAAGCAGACACTTACTACGGTCAAATAGGACAAAAAACAAGTTTCGCAATCACTGACAGAGTAGGAACTCAATTAAAATACTTTAGTAACTCGTTTTTTGTTAGCTTAAATACTGGTAGTTCTAAAGAATTTAAAGATGGATTGTATTCTTTTGATATCCATATCGAACCTCCTCTTAATAAGGCTAATGTTAGATGACATTCATTTTTAGTACCAAGACAAACTAGCGACACAACAAACAAAACTTTTCAATATTTATCAACATCTGACAATATTAACCCAAATGGTTCAATATCAAAAACATATTTCCACTCTACTTTAAAATCAGCGAGTCCATGACAACTCAACTCAAATCTTTTCAATCACTATTTCGCAACAAAAACGGGGGTTAATATTAAAGGGAATCTTAAATGAACAAAGGCAACTGGCGACTTATTATACTGAGGAGATATCTGATGATTAGTAAACAACGACGTTTGACGTCATCCTTTTTACGTTTACTACCATATGAGAGACAATGTTGCTCTAAGAGATATAAAATGAACATTTAACGCTAATGGTAATTATAATTTAGCTAAACCAACAAAATTTAACTTAACAGTTAGAAGAGAGAGCGGACATTAGATGAAAAGAAATGAATAGTATTATGAATTGAGATAAATTATATTGAAAATTTTTAGCAGGAGGCACAGCTGTTTTCGGCGCAACTCAATTGTTACATATTAAGGATTTTGACTTGTGATGACAATTACTTATTATTATTGGCATCCCTGCTTTTGCTTGATGTGTTTTTGCTTGTTTGTTAACTTTTGCTTTTGTTTTCGATCGAAAATATTCAACAAAAGACTTGACAATAGAAAAAGCTAACGACAAACAAACACAAGAATTGAAAGAATATATAGACAAACGAGTTAACGGTAAAATAGATCGTATTATAAAAACTATTGACGAATATCACAAAGGAGATGACAACAATGAACAAAACATTAAAAATGATAATTAGTTTCGTAATGAGTTTTGCGAAATCACAAATCGACGAAGTGGCAATTTATATTATTAATAAATACGCTACAAAAACTCAAAAAAACGATATCTGTAAAAAGATTTCGTGTGGTTGCATAAAACCAGTAACAAAAACCAAGAAAAATAAAGGAGCGTAAACGCAATGAATACAGAACAATTACTTCTAAATACATACCATCATTATTTAAACAAAAGAAACAAAAACGAGGACAATTTATATCGTTACATTGATTTCCCTGCGGTTATTGCCGATTTGCACGTTAAATTATTGTTTGGTAAATCTTTTTCATTCTCAACGGAAGACGAAAAACTACGTGAATGATGAAATGATTTCGTGGAACAAACTCGTTTTCAAATCGTCGTAGAAGGGTTAATTCGTAAAATGGCATTGTATGGAAGTACTGTTCTTGGGTTCACAAAACTCGAAAATAAAGAACATGAAAAATGCAAAGGTTTTCGAATTTTCACCAACAAACCACGTTTCTTAACACAAATTGTTTGAGAATATCAAACACTTAAAGCCATTTGATTTACCAGTGAAAGAATGACCGACTCTCTTCGTGAGATTTTCATTCGTGAATCATGAAACAGTGACGGACAAGTTCGTCGACAATTCTTCGGATCAGGAGACATGTTACAAGCTGGTAGCCACAATACAAAAATTGGTAAAAACAAAGACGGAACATCTTACGTTCGAGCCATACAGGTCAGACAAGTTGGAGAACTCCAAGAGGCCCTTGGAAAAAACGAAGCATGAGAATCCAAAGAAAACCCGTTCAAAGACAATCATGGCGATTATATCATCCCATTTGTTGATTTTTCGCTCTGACATGCTAATCCTAAACCTCCATGATTACTTGCTAAAGGTTTAATTGACCTTTATTGTGATAAAATGGATTTTTATAAAAAAGAACTTAAAACATGTAAAACAATTATTAGTATTAATTTGGACAAGAATAAAGCTCATGATCAAATCAAGAAAGATTTGGAAGCCAACGGGGAATTAAAAAACCATATTATAGTAAACACAGGTGGGAACGCCGCGTCAGATTCAGCTCCGGTTTTGGAATCTTTCCAACCACAAAAAAACTGAAAGGAATTCGACGAAAGTATTGATTCAACATTAAGCTTAATTTGAAGTTTGATGGGATTCAGTTGACCTAGTCAAAAAGATACAAGTACTGCTACAGAAGCTCGTTATAATTATTCAAACCAAGGTTCGACAATTCAAAAGAAAAAAACAGCCTTGGATCAAAACTTGAATATTTTCTTGGATTTGATGTTTCAAGCTGCCGGTTTTCAAGACCCGCAATTTACATTCGAACTCCATGATAGTAATTCAGTAATTATTGACGAAGTTTTAGTTTCAATAATGCAACAATTATCTAATTACAATTGAATTAGTGATGTTGATGCTATTGCTAAAATTTTCAACATGCCTATCCACAGAGCACAAGAAAAATTGGATGCTATTAACGAAAAAAGAAAACTCGACTGAGAAGCCAACAGAGAGTTTCGAGAAATGACAACGGGAGAAGAAGAAGGTCCTTTGTCTAAACAAAGAAGCGGTGAAAATGGCTCAGTAGTTGAACAACAACCGAAAGGTGCTGGACGTCCTAGAAACGATTCTAAACGAGAAGTCATTGAACCGTTAGATACTAAACAAAGAATAGCTAAATCATCAAATGAAGGAGGAAAGAAAGGTGGTGTTCGTCGAAGAAAAGAAGTTCATCGAAACTAAATAACATATTATGAAACAAAGATCAAATATAATATTCAAAACATATAAAAACGGAACAGCCTATCCTGTTATCGATACAACCAAAGATATTTATTTTTTCCCAATGGTTGTTTCTTCCGGGCATACTGGAGTTGATGATAAATTAACATTCAATTCTGTCAATAAAAGATATATTTATACTGGAAGAAAATCAGTTATTATTAAACCTTTGGGGTGAGAAGCAGATGTTACTTTGCACCATGTGGAAAATGATGGTACAATATCCGAAATCCCAGCCTCTGAAATAACAAAAGATAACTTGGAGGGTAAAGATCTTGTTGGAAAACGCAATATCACTCCAGGTATTTTTTTCGTTGGTAAGATTGTTTCTGCTCCCACATTTACACAAAATTATCGAACAAGTAAATTGGGGTTCGTAGAAAAAAAAATAGACTCTCGGATTGAAGCAGTCTTTAAAGAAGATGAAAACGACAGATTAAACATAATATGAGATTTCGAACATAATATTATAAAGAAAAATTTTGCAAACTTAATGTTCATGTGTCCAGAACTTAATGAAAATAATATTTTGGACATAGAAACTATTACAGTGTATGTTAATGAATCAGGAAAGTATGTTTATCATTCCATAGTATTTGTTTCGCTTAATGAAAAACTTGAAGAGGCTGGACGAATGCTTGGACAATCAATTTTGTTCTCTCATCCAGGATCTAGTTTCTTTTTACCATATGTTGTGGGTTCTAAAGCAGAAAGAGTTGTAAATAAAATATTAAGTGATGGTTCTTTTTCGCAAACCAAAATAACCGTTCCCAAACATGCTTGCGGATATTACAATAAAGAATGATTAATAAATGGTGATTTAATAGGTTTTGGAGAATTAGACAACACATTATTAGAAAACAAAAAAACAGAACTTAATGCTGAAGACACTACTGACGAACGAAAAACAGAACTAACAACCGAAATTGCAACCATGATATCTGATGCCGAAACAAAAGCGTTGGAAAAAATTAATGAAATCGAACTTGTTGGTACGCCAGACAGAAGAAGTGCTGGATGAAAAATAGTACCTGGAATAGATACCATGCAACTAGCACTTAACGGCATGAGTGGTATAATGGGTATTGAGGTGTACGGAAGAAAAAAACTAGATGATCCTTTGTATATTTCAGCAGATATAAAAAAATTGATGTTTTCTAGTTTATCGGAACCAACACCTGATCCCTTGTCTTTAACATATCAATACGAATCATCTCACGAAATTATTCCAAATGCTTATTTCATGTTAAATAATTATGCTGCGGATTTGCTTCAAGAATTGGGTGTAGAATATGATCCCCGTATGGATAGAAAAAATATGGGTTCTATTATGGTTAACAATAAATCCTCTTTGGATTATTCAAAATTAAATTATGTTAACGATTTCGCAAATGTTGTTTTACAAAAAAGAGTTACTTTTGTTAATGGTAAAACACGAACATCAGTATCACCTTTATTTGAAAACAAGGAAATTTATGCGTCTAAAAAAGAACGTAATATTGGTGAAAATCAAACAGAAACAATATATGATGTGGGCGATGTTGCTGAAAACTCTGGAAAAAACAATGATTTAACATTGGATTATTTATCTATTTGTAATTATCTTAATTTCATTAGTATTATTAATTCAGATTTAATGTTTCTATCACCGAATGTTGTTCAAATAACAAACTGAAAATCTTTTTGAGGAGATATTATCCAACAAGGTTCCACTTTAGTAGGTGCCTTAATAGGTTTCGGTGTTGGGACGGCCATATCAAAAAAAAGTAAAGGTGGTAAATTCTTTGCCACTGCTGGAGCGTGAATTGGTAGTCAATTGGGAAACGTTGTTCGAAAAATTTATGATTATGCAGCCAACGCGAACGAAGAAATGTTTATTAAAAGAAAAATGTATAATTCAAATCGACGTTCTTTCCCATTTTTAATTAGTTCCGACGCACTTGCCATGATTCATTCAAATCTAAGTGTTGCGAATCAATTATTACATGGTATTCCCATGGTGTTATTTTCGACATCAGACAACCCTATAACTTCGGTTATGGATTCTTCTCAATTTAACGATATTTATAAATTGAAATTAACAGACAAATTTAAAACAGAACCATTAAATTTATCAGAACTCACTGAACAAGAAAAGGTCGATAAATTAAATGAAACACACGACACTAAAGAGTTATTGAATGGAAAATTTAAAATAGGTGCTAAATTGCTAGCTCTCCCACAATCCGAAGATGACCCTTATGAGTTTGAAATTGATTGAATAGTTATAAAAATGTTGGGAAAAAGACAAATAAGATTGACATTCTATGATAATGAAGATGAAATTGTTGGTTTTTTCCATTTACAGAATTCGGCATTATTCGGAGGTAATATTAGAGAGATAACAACCAATATTATATTGAATACACGAAATGACAATTACTCTTCTGTGGATGCTTATCTCGACACATTGATTAATCTTCAACCTTTGGACTTAACGCCAATTGAAGCGGTATCTGCTACGGCAAATGCGGCCGCACTTAAGGAACTATATGGTTTTATAGATAACGATGTTCTTATATTCGAAGAAAAAATAAAAGAAGAAGAAAAAAAACATTTCAAAGTTAATTTCAATGTGATTAAAAATGAAATTTTCGCTTATGCCATTGAAAAAAATGTTCCCGATAACGCTATTGATTATTGAAATGGTCAAAAAACAATTTTGCTAAATAAAATAGACACTTTAGAAGAACATTATAGTTTTATAATTTTCGAAAACTTCAAAAGATACATAGAACTTTACTACAATTCTTCTACTCTTCTAGAAATGAAAAGAAAAGAAATAACTTCAACGGTCATATTACATGCCTCGTTAAAAGAACAATTATTCGAAAAAATCAATTCTTTTCAGGAAAACAATAACATTATAGCTAAAGAAAGAGCTGAGGCTGCTGGTGAAGTGGATAAAGCAGCCAAGATTAAAGCATATAACGATTTTGCTAGTCAAATTATAGCTACCAACACTGAAGGTGACTTAACAATTTTGAGCAATACGATTGATGGAGATACTGTTTTGGATGACTCAGATAAAACAAGATTAAAAGAAATTATTGCTGATAAAATATCAGATATACAACAAGCGTACGTTTCATCTTTGGTTTCAACATTGAATTATCAATTACAAGATTTTATAAACAAATATGAATCATCAGAAAATATTCAATCATTTAATACTGATGGTTATATAAGAAGCATTTTGCAATTAGACGTCGACGAAAATTACAACTCTTTTTCAGCGGATAAACTAGAAACATTGAAATTGGTTGCTACAGATATCGATGCTGACTTTTTAAGCGGTGATAAAACCACTGTTAATATTGATAACGCGATTACAACATTGTCTTCTTTCCAAGCAAATAACATATTATCATTAAAAACACAAACATTATTTGATTCTCACGTTGACGTTACCTTGGAACCTTATGATGCTGACACTAACCCAACAGGGTTGAAATTAGACGAAATCCCTACAGATCACCAAAAACAATTCCTATCTCAAGTATTCAACATCCCTGAAGAAACATGATCTAGTTTTAATGATCTATATGATAACAATAATATATTTATTAATAAAACTCCATTTACTCTTTATAAGTATTTCTCATTCGAAAAAGTTGAAAAATACCTATCCAACACCGATATTGCTACTATTTACGACACTTTAAAAGATTATGTCGCTCCTGATAAACGTCATTCAACAACTATTGATTTTCGAGGAGAGTACAATGGTAAAGATGGCGATACAAGATTACAAAATTTTATTGATGATACCCCTCAATTTAACTGAGAAGTAACAACTGACACATCTACAAATGTTGGTTTTAATACACCTCGTGCATATATATCAGCAATGTTTATGTCGACAGATCAATTTTGAATTACAATTCATAATTATAATTACAACAAAGGACATATTATTAGTACCGTAGGTGACGATCCACAAACATTTACTTTAGAACAAATAAAAGATATAATTTCCCCATCTCTTTTCGATTTATATAATACCAATAGAACTAAATTTTTTACAATAGTTAATGAAATTAACGGTAATATTACTAATTTAACTCTTCAAAAAGGAGACCCTTTGAATACTGCGTTAAAAGAAAAGTTATTACACCATAGAACAGAATTATTGAAAACAATAACTACTCTTCGTTTTCCAAACAAGTCGTCTTCTTCCGACCCCAATATTGAAACAACACCATCAAAAATACTACATGTTGGTTCAAGTGGTACATTTACTGTCCCTTATTTAAATTCAAATTACGATAGAACACCAGGGGATACTTTTGACTATACAACATCTTATTATGATGCTTTAAATAACGCGTCTGACTTTCATAGACTTTCGAATAACTGATCTGGTGGTAGCGGATCAAATGTTTACTACCATACGGGTTATTATATTTATTGATCTAACATATTAAAAAAAAGATGAGAAATTAAGTTACCTTATTCTTCAACTATACAACCCGAATGAAAGACATTGTCTTTTGAGCTTCGATACGATTTTGAGTGAACATATACCGTAGATACCTTAATATTTTTTACAGTAGGTATAAACTCCTTGGCTTCTTATTTTACAGATCCTTATCCTGAAACATTACGTATAAATGTAACAATTGATCTGCAAACTTTAAACGATGGTGAATCTAAAAGCTTCTGAATAAGTAATGTTGAATTAAATTCAGATGGTGCTTATCAATGAAAGAATTATAAGACTGTTTACCAGGAAAACGACACTTTCGGACAAGACATTTATTTTGTTTTAACTAAATCTTCAACAGGTCTATCTATGAGTTTTTCCAAATGATCATTACTTTATTGATTAGGAAAAAGAAGAAGCGACATAACTTCATCTATTTTACCTAACGAAATATCAATAAACAACATAAAATTAAAGGTGTAAAATGGCACGTTTCATAAATAGTAAACCAAATAGAACAGATTACAGATGAGCAAGAGCAATTAAAGGGTTAGGTGAAGTAGCTGAAGGGACTGCTCGTGTATTTCTAGGTATTACGGCCGCTGCACTTTTGACACCTAGTAATGAACGAGATAAGGAAAAAGATAAATTAACAAGAAAGGCATTTGATGATGCTCTTAGAGAAATTGGTGATATACCACCTAGTGATTTTCAATACAAATTAGATACATTAAATGAAATGACGTTGAATAACGTCTTAGCTAGTGATGGAATCGAAATGTTGAAAGGCCAAAACATTAAAGATATTATCAATGATTCCGATTTAACTCAACATTTACGAAATTTAAGAAGGGACGTACTAGAGTTGTTATTTGAAACAACACCAATCTTAGATGATATTCGAAATTTAACAAACAGTGAATTAATAGCTTTGTTACAAACACCCGAAATAGCAAGATTGATTTATCAAAAAGGATTCAAAAGCATAGCTGATTTTATTAGATATTTGGAAAGTGTTGCAGAGGACCCTACAAATCTTGGTAAAACAGCTAATGAAGAATTGGATTTATCAGGGGACAATACAAGTAAAGGTACTTCTAGCGAAAAAAAGACAAGTAAAGCAGAAAAAGAAAGCAAGGCAAGTGAACAAGAATCAAAACCTGATTCCGAGGCAGACGACAAAAAAAAGGATGCTTGCGATATTATTGCCGAAAAATATGCTGGTATTATAGACACTTCATCTGTGTCAACATGAGTGAAAAAACTCCACTACAACCCGGATTCCTTCATGTTAGCAACTTTTTTCGCTCCAAGAGCTCGTCCCGGAAAATGATACACATGACCCAATTTTTCGTGTGAGGCTTATTTAAGGTTGGTTCGGGTTCTAAAAAGTGGACAACCTTTCGTTGCTAGCTCAATTGGAGGAGTAGGGACCTTATTATGAAGAGGTCCACCTGACATAGCAATCATGCAAACACGTAATCAATGAAAAGGATTAGGACGCACAAAAGAATTCAAATCGTACAAGGCTGTAAGAAAATCAATTGGAAGAAACCATGCCATGAAAAAACGGCCAAGAAGAAAAACAAGAAAAATGTTAAAATTACGACGAGGAAGATATAGCGGAATATAATGGAAAATTCAGAAATTAAAAAAATAAAAGTACACACTGGAGCACCTTGTCGATGCTTCATGGATTACCTATATTATAAATATAAAATAGATATGATATATGTATTACGTTGATGACAAGAAAAGCAAATCAAAAAAGAATATAAAACATGATTAGGAATGGGTTTTTGTTCTGAAAGCCCAGAATGAACATACTTGCGTCAAAAATTAATGGTAACAGCATCACGATCAGATATGATTCGTCTTGAAAAATATTACGCAGATCTAAACGCAAAAGTTCAATCATCAAAACCAAAAATTGTTTTAGTAGGAGAGAACAAAAGTTCTATTGACATAAATGACACAAGAAACGACAAAGAAGAATAATCCAGACAACAATTTAACATTAAGTAATTTGAGAATTTCAGATACATATTCTTATTTATACGACTTGTTAGATCAAATAAAACACAACAAACCTTTTTCGATCGACGAAGTCAACTTAGCGGGAGGACGTCAAGCTGGAAAAACTTGAAATATTATTACTTTCTGTTTGTTGGCAAGCCTATACAACTTGGACAAAACATTTCACTTTTATTTCATTCGTAAAGTTTTGACTAATAAAAGAAACATGTTTGAACAAATCAATAAAGTAATGCCTAAATGATTCTCAAAAGCAATGGGTATTACGACCAACATAACTTATAATTCGATGAAAGGTTATAATTTCGAATTAAACGTTTTGGGAATCACTGGACAAAAAACAGCATACCAAGCACAATTAGGTCTTCCCCGGACAAATGCGGACTATATTATAATCTTCTACGAAGAAGCATACGAGTTTAATGCTCGTGATTTTGACCGTGTATTCAACGCTACCGGAGGATCGAAAAATTCAAAGATTTTGATTTTCAAAGCCAGCAACCCATGAAACCCAAGTTGTGCATATTTTCAAGACTTTCAAAATGTATTGCCGTGAAACGAAAAAGTAATGATGAGTAAAGGAGAGGATTATTATTTCGACAAGAAAAACAGAACTCTCTATCATTGAACATGCATTGTTAAAACGGTTCAGGACGATATTGTTTCGCCAAATCGTATTAAAAAGATGTACGAACGGGCTCATAAAAACAAACTCGAAGCACCAACCATATTATATGGAAAGCCAATGATTGCCGAAAACCAAACATTCGACACATCGAAAATTATCTATGTTGGAGGAGAAGGTGATGAGCCGTCTCTTATTCCATATAATGATTTTTTGATTCGTGTAGGGATCGACTTCGGACAAACTCGTAATCCAACAGCAGTTGTTTTCGGGATATCGAATTTTGAAGGATCTCGAATATTGGTACTCGACACCTTAACAATTGAACATCACGAAAGAGCAATTCACACGCCGGAATTGACAACTCGTATTTTAGGATTTATTGTATATAATATGAATCTTTTTGAACTAGACAAAAACGAAACTGTTTACGTTAATTGCGATACTAGTGATATGCGACTCGTGTGAGATCTCCAATCATTAGCTGATAAAAGAAATATTGATTATCTTTCTTTTTCGGGTGTTAAAAAAAATTCTAAAAGATTTAGAAGAAGCGAACGTCTTATGGCTTGAATGCTAGCTTTAGGAAATCGTTGCTTTTACATGTTTCGGAATGAAAACAACAAAAAATTAATTGCTTCTATGCAATCTATCGTTTTGAGACCTGATAAAAAAGGTTTTGTTGAAGACGAAAGTAGTGGTAGCGGTGACGACCAATACGACGCACTATGTTATGCGTTCTCTGACGAAATTGCCAGAAGAACATTAGGACAACCCACCGAGGAAGTTTCTAAAGAAATGATTAACGAAAAACCCGTGACTTCTTCTTAAAAATAAGAGAGAAAACAGGCCTCTAATTTTACCTTTCCATAGTAAAGTACGTTAGGTTGTCCTTTTTGGACCTATATTTTTAGGTCTTTTTTCGCATAAACGAATAAAACATAGGCTTCTGCAAGATCATCAGAAAAAAATTTAACTATTGTGCTTCTGGCGACTTGTTTGATTCGATATTCCACAGAATTTTTTTTCGTGTTCTTTTCGACTTCAAAACCTTTACCGTGTTCTTTAACGAAAAATTCTACAGACTTCTTTTTTTTGAATTCTCGTTTCAAAGCTTCGTTCAAAACTTCTTTACTCACTTTTGTCTCATTGTGATAAAATGATTTTAGTTCTCCGCGGATGTTCATTCGTGTTCTTTCGTATACAACTCCTTTTTTGAAACTAAGAGATTTAATAATCTTCAAATAACCATACATGTCGTCATAGAAAACCAAGTTAGTAGTACCGTTTATATCTCGAATTATTCGCGTATAATTCTCAAGAATGTCGTAGAAATTACCCTGATCATAATAGTATTTACCTTCTATTAAAGCGTAATAACCAGATTTCTTCCCAACATCTCATGCGATTAAATTGTTCATATTTCTTTATTTAAACTCAAATTAGATGTTTCTCCTGTGTTTTTATCGATGTAAACAATATATTTTTCGATTTCATTTACTTTTAACCCAGCTTTTTTCGGTAAAAAATTAGTTGAGAAAAGTCTTGCGTATGCTCATAATTGACATCCATATTTGAATCTTTCCAAATTGTTTGTTGATCTTTTACTTGTTTTTCAGTCTAATACGAAAAACTTACGTGTTTTTGTGTTGTAACCAATAACATCAACAGTTCCACAAAGATAAGCCTCTGGATCCATAAGTTTTTGTTCTATTAAACAAACTTTCATATACTTAGGTAGAATTGTACATTTATCGTTTTTTACCAATTCTTCCATGTGCTTATGGATTTCAATTCCTCTCTTTGATGCTTTTCGCAAAATCATATCCTTATATTCAGGATCCATTGTCATTGTCTTATCGTAATAATGTTGGGCATAACCAAATACTGAGGTTACGCCATTCATTGACTTTTTGTTATATGTATATTTGTGTTTTTTTTCATCGAATTCCAAATATTGACTTCGTTTTTGAAACCTTGAATCGTCCAAGTGTTTCAATAAATATTTTTTATAATTAATATGATGTTTCATTGTTATTTTGTTCCTCCCATGTTACATCTTGTTTGAAATAATCTATACATTTCGTATCTCCACAAAAGCATTTAATGATTGTTCTTTCTTTGAACACCATTAAAAAACCTTTGTATGTTCGTTTGACTGTATCATGATGGATCTTATTAAGGTGACATTTAGGTACAAACCCTATAATATTTTCCTGTGTCATGCAACGTCTAACGCTATATCCCTTATCTTTTAGCATTTGAACCAAGTTCTGTACTCTACCTTCTGTTTTAATCCCTTTTTCATAAACAGCACACTCTTCAAGCATATTCTCTACTTCTTTTGGTATGTCTATTGGTTTTACATTGTTGTTATTATAATAGTAATCATTCTTATCTATCATCATCATATAGCTATATGGCTTAACTTCAATGTCATATTTCGAAGCAATTTTTCATTTTAATTTTCATAATTTCTTGCTAGGATTTTTAAAAACCAATTTGTATTTCCCTTTTTCTTTTCCTCACTTAGAAGTTATTGACAATGTTTTATCTTTGTATTTTAACAACAAAGGATGTTTTTGTACAGTGTCATCGTCATCGAAAACAACGTATTCCTGTGCTGGTTTAATAGCTAATGAATTAAATTGTTGAAACCTTTGTATGTTGTTTCCAGAAGTGAAAGGGTTAACCATATCTACCAAACTAATTTTTTGTGTGTCTACGGCATATTCCTTTTTCCTATTGATAACAAAACGTTCGGAATTATTATTTTCACCAACATACGATAGTGTTCATTGTATTTTATCTAATTCGATTCCGAGCCTTTTGATTTTTTCAACCATATCCATATTGTCTTCAAATAACTTTTTTCGATAACTCTCTTCAAAAGCAAATCCAACGAATTCGTGAGGCAATTCTTTCATTCGATCTTCCTCAAATAATTTCAATCACGACAATCTTTCTTCATATGGGTACAATGATAATTTTTTGTTATTAACCAACAACGCACTTTGTTTTGATGGTTTGTATATTCCTTTTGCCACTATCTTTTTCGTTTCCTTAATTTTATAGCAGTGGTTGTTCACATCTCGACTTAAAAATCAATCTAGTTCTGAAATAGTTACTTCGAAACCACTTTTATCCATTACTTTTTTAGGTACACCTGTCAAATCTTTTTTACTTTGAACGAAAACACCGTCCGTATTAATGTTGATTATTACAGCCTCGGGATCCTGCAATAAAATATTGCTTATTAACAATCAGATTAAAACTCGTCCTTGTCTGCAAATTCAGTTTTGCGTGGCAAATCCAGCCTCGTTGTTCAAAGAGTTCTTTTTGAAAAAATAGGGAAGAAAACCAAACGTCGAATTCAACAATAGTTTCATCGCTTCACGTTTGACCTTGTCCTCTTTTGTTCCGTATTTAAGAACTGTTGTTTGATGTTTTAATTCGCAATATCGGTTAAAACTAGCTTCAGTAAACAATTTAAACAATTTAGACTGCTGTCCAAGTACCAAAATGTTTGGGTAAAGACTTGTGAAATCCATCGAATAAATTTTACCTTCTGTTTCGCTAGCCTTAAAAAACTTTCTAAAAACGACATTGTGAACCCCTCCGTTGTAATTATTTCCGTTATTAAGACAATTCTTGTTGTGCGCTGGTAGGTTTATTGGGTTAAAATCATTTTCTTTAATGTGATTTCAAAACTCAGGATTGTCCTTGCTTATCCCGAAATTCATAATCGTATACGGATCGATCACAATTGTTTCTGGATTGAATTTAAACAAATATGGTAAAACGTATGTAATTTTTTTATTGAAAAGAGCTCAATCCAATTTACGAACAGCCAACAAACTTTGATTTGTCATCAATTGTTTAATGTTTAAATACGGGTGTCTGTCGTGGTTTTTGTATAATTTGTATGTAGCTTCCAAGTCATTTTTCAAATACGCAATACATTTTTCTTTGTTGTTTTTGTAATAATCTCATTCTTCGAATTGTCTCTTATCACCTTTTTCGCCCTTTCAAATATCTTCTCCAAATTCTTTGAAGTATTTATTTTTTAATGACGGTCCAATCGACTTATATAAATCAAATTGGTTATCCGCCAAATCGTAAATCTGTGGTCACTCATAAGCGTAAAGTCATGAATAAAAAGTATTATTTTTCTTGTAAAACTTCGCCACTTGTTTATAACCATTATTAATAATATAACCGTTGTATTCATTTAAGTTATTTCCGTTGTTGAAGTAGGTTATCATTAAAACGTCATATCGAAAGAAATTGAATCCAATTATTTTGTCACAATTTGGCATGTATTTTTTTATACCTGCATCGTGATTACTAAACTCTCGAATCGTAATTTCTTTCGTATCAACGTCCATTTCCCCCACAATAAAATACCATTCTTCAAAATTTTTGCCTTTGTATAATTCTGTATCGATAATTAATTTTTTCATTATTTTATGTTTCCTTCCTTATATTTTTTGCTAATTATAAATCATCACCCGTTAACCATTTTACCTGAAAATTCATTTTCTCTTTTTAATCTTACTTTTTCAACATCGTAAGTATCAAAATCAGTATTCTCAAGTAATTTGTTAAAACGAATTTTTCCTTCATTTTCTCATCTATTATCTTTACAAAAAGACTTGTATTCTTCGTATATTATTTTACCATTTTTTTCCAAGGTTATATCGATAACTTCTTCAAATAAATTGTCCAAAAATTGTTCTAATTTTGGTCTTGTTCTTTTTGCGTACAATTCTTTCATTTCTTTTGTTTGATATATTTTACATTTCGATTTCACAAAATAATAAAATGCGATTGTCATAATCTTTGTCAAACTTTTCTTGTTGTACATAATCGACTCTGGATCATGTCTTGCCTTGTACTTACCAAAATTGTTTTTTAGTTCTATAAAGCAAAAACGTCTTCGTAAAGCCTCTCGCCCATTAATTTCAGAATTGATATGATATACTTCATTAGTCGAAAAAATATAATTTTGAGGAGGAATTACTTTTGAAAAGCTTGTTTTGTATTTTTCTTCGAAAGATTTAACGCAATTTTTGTCTGTAAAATCCTTCAACAATGCTATTCTGCTTTTATTTAATTTGTATTCCTCGTCGAATAAAACAGCAACTCGGTTAATTAGAGTTGTATATATCATTTTGTGTCCGGCATCTAGCATTTTGATTGATGCTTCATTTTGAATGCCGTCCTCGTTTGTTTTCTTTATTAATCGTAAAAACTCAGATTTACCATTGTTTCCTCCACCATTAATTACTACTATACTTCCCATTTTTGCTCTGTAGAGATTGACCTTAGCTAATATTGTGAATAATGTCTTTGTTAATTCTTCGTCTTTTTTAGCGAAATCCGCAACAAATTCGTATTCTTTATCATTGCGGAAATCAATTTCGTTATTTAAATATTTAGTAAAAAGTTCATAATCGAAAAAAGTCTCATTTGGTATAAATCATGGTTTTTTGTGTTCCTCTGTCATCTCCTCTTTATTTTTTAATATCATGTCAGGTAATTCTCATTCGGTAATTCCGTTGTCGGCAACTCGGTATAATCCTTTGTTGGCGAAAAAAAACCCTTTTCTGTTTTGAATGAATCCTGCCATTTTTTTTTGATATTCAAAACTGCTATCTCTGTCCGTACTAAAATATTGTGGAAAATCTTCTCGAACGTTTTTGATCAAGTTGATATGTCCAATACTTTTTTTTGTGAAAAACTCTAACAAATCAAAATCGTCTCATTTGATTCATTTTTCTTTATAAAATAAATAAAGTCCAATAGAATCAATGTGAAAAATAGGGAGCGTTGCCCTTATATACATACATATAAAGGCAACTTTTCCGTCTTTCAACCCACAATTGTTGAGAAAAAAACTTGGTGGTCAGTCTGGAACCAATAATCGATGTTCACTGTAGTTAAAATTACTATTATTGAATAGCTTTTTGACCACTTTTGTTTTTTCCGATTGTGTATTGGGGATGAGGTCTAGCTCGCGTCTCAACCCGAAGCGTCTCCTTTAACTTCAATTTTTTTTGAATTGATTTCGGGTTTGTCATATACGATTGAGTTGTAGCTATTTCGAGTTAATGGAGCAATTGCTTCATCACGTTCTTTTCATTCACCGAATTTATCAGCTAAAAAGACTAATGAGTTTTGGAATTTTGGTGCCATTGAAATTTTGTTTCATTTTCTCAAAGTTCCGTCTTCATTTAAGTAAGGTGTCTTTTTTTCCATATCTTGCATTAAGAAAGGTTGACGATAAGTTAATCCTCTAACTTTAAGATATACACCATTCATTTTGTCTTCTTTGATTAGTTTTACAGCAAAATCGAAAACATCTTTTTCATCGAAAAATTGTCTAATAATGCTAATAAAAATTTTGATGTATTTTTGCTTTTCGATTGAATATGCGATGATTTGTAGTCGAATGTATGAATCTCCATTCAATTTAGCGTTTTTACTATTTTGAATAATCCCGTGCGTCGCTTTGATGACTGATCCGATTACCATTTGTGCTCTTTCGAATGCTCGTTTTTTTTCTCCCGCAGTGACAAATTCCACTCCACTTTCTTTTTTTGCAGGTTCATTAACTACCACATTATCTTTTACAGATTCTGGCGTAGTTGTTGTTGTGTTTTGCAATTTAAAATCAGGTGCGTATTGTACTTCAGTTTTTTTTGTTGCAGGGTTTGCAGTGTTTGTTGTTGGGTTTGCAGTGTTTGCAGTGTTTGTTGTTGTGTTTGTTGTTGTGTTGTTTGTTTCCATTTTTTTTCTCCTTATTGTTTTGGCACGTTTATTTTGGCCATAATGGTTTGTTTTGCTTCTGTGATTTTTGTATGTTTGTTGATAATTTTTTCCAACTTAGCTGGTGGGATGCCAAATTCTAGTTCGATATCTTTAACTACCTTAACATAATTAATTTTTCGCATAGAAACTGGTTGTTTCATCGTTACTGAAAAAGAGTTATCTTTTCCGATAATTTTAGTCACTTCGTTTTGTGACATGTAATTAATCATTGCTTCTTTGTGTAATTTAACTTTTTCTTTAATACACGCTTCTTCTTTTTTTGCTGTGATAAAACCGTCTAAAACGACCAAATCTTGAGCTGAAATTACTTCTAATACTTCTTTATTTTTCTTTAACATTAGTGTTTTATTTGTTTCCATTTTTTTCTCCTTATTTTTTATTATTTGCTTTGTATTTTGCTTGTTCTGCTTTTTCTTTTTCTTCCATGTATTTTTTAGTGTGATGTTCTACAACTGCTGATAATTTTGAATAATCAAAAGATGTTTGTAAAATATCTTCATGCAGTGCTCTAAATTTAATACTTGCTTCTTTGTCTTTCTTGTTTTTTTTGAATTCAGCTTTTAATTTTTTTCCAAGTGATTCAATTTTTGACATTAATTGTAATCTGTCATATTCAAATTGTGCTAAATCAATAGCATTTTCTTTTTGTGTTTTCATTGTTTTTTCTCCTATGTTTTTGTTATTTTTGGCCATTTTTTGGTCCTCCTTTATTTGTTCTAACTATAAAATAATATCCTAAAATAATTTGTACGATGAATAGTAATAGTATGATTATACCACAAATGATAAAACCAGTTGTTTTTAGTGATAAAAAATATCCTACTCATGCTGTGTAAAGTGGAATCAATCCACTAACTGTAAATATAAAACCTGATTGTACAAGGCTAAATGATTTCAAATCTTTTCATTTTCGTTCAATGTTTAATCCTGAAAAGAAAAACGAAATGTTTGTTGCCAGGAAAGCAAACGCCCCCATTGGAAAACCAAGAAGGTAATAAAAATACACCGCATTATTATCTCCACTCATGTCTCCGATGACACTTCATTCTACGTCACTAATCGCACATATTACTATTGACATTGTCGTAAATAATAAGGCTAAATAATTAATAGCCAATACTACCTTCAATATTGTTTTTTTTCAGTTTATCGGTTTTTTTATATTAAGCATTTTTTTTGTTCTCCGTTCTTTTATTTATTATACACTGATAACAATATAAATTGTATCTTTTTCTACCTGTAAAACTTTCAGGTGTTTTTAATTCTGTATTTTCGAGGTTTTTATCTTCCGTGTGTTCAGCATCAAGATTGTTTCCACATTTACATTTATTGTACGGAATGTCAGTGAAATAATGACTTCTTTCTTTTAAAAAATCAATAATTGCTGTTTCATCTCGAAAAATACAGCTATATTTGTTAATCATAATATATGTAATTGATACTCCTCTCGAAAGTAAAAAACGAAAAATCATTAACACGTCATCCATTAAATGGTTGAAAAAACCTAATTCTTCAAACACAACCATTTTTATATTTTTGGGTTTTTTAATGAATTTCGTGATTCAATCGTATTCGCTTCCAAATTCGAAAAATAAAGATTTATTTGAAACCGATAATGATTGTCCCATATCCCACAAGAAACAATTTTTTTCAATTTTTGAAAACTCTTCGTGGCTTAATAATGATGTACTTAATTTACACACATTGTATTTATCGTAATTGTCTGTTGGTCGAATTGATTCTTCCGGTACTACATATAGTATTTCATCAGGTTTTAGAAAACTATCCAGTCATTTCTTGACATTTGTGGTTTTTCCGGTTTTCATTGCTCCGAAAACACCAAACATTAATCCAGTTTCGAAACGTACTGCGTCTTCTTCGAAATCAAATCATTTCCGATCATCATTTCGGTTTCATTTAATTATATTACTTTTTTTCATATTTCTCCTCAAAGCTCCTTATCTTGGGTTGTTTTCCTATATATTGTAACTTTTTCTATTTGTTGTTTAACGGCGTAACCACCTTTAGCGTTGAAAAAATCGAATGTTTTTCGAAACGCAGAACGTATTAGATTAACGTACTTTTTATCAAGGCATTTTTCGTCGTAATTGTTTGTTGGTTTTCGAATTGTTGCTCGACGCATTATTTCAGTCGTAGGACAATCGAGAAAATGAATTTCATCAGGGAAATAATCATCTAAAATAGTTTCGTTATATAATCCTAATAATTCGTGTTCATTAATTGTTTTGTCTCCACCGAAAACTTGATAAGCATAAGTACTAAAAATGTATCGATCACAAATAACAACATCGTATTTTTTCAATTGTGGTTTGATATATTTCATAAATAATTCTCATCCAATTCCGATAAACAAAACTGCTTTAGTTCGTGAACTAATATCTAGTTTATCATTGAAAAAGATTTTATTTGCCATAATGCGTCCAAATTTTATACCTTTTGGTTCGCATGTTGTAAGTACTTTCAATCCTTCTTTTTTTAATTCTTTTTTTAATTTTTTAATATATGTTGTTTTACCAGAATAATCAATTCCTTCGACAACAATAAATTTTCCTTTTTTCATTTTTTACATGTTCTCCTTTCGTATCACTATTGGTACTGCTTGTCCTTTCAGTTCAATAACAATGTGGTCTCCAACCTTGTATCCTTGTTTATTTGTTGATAAATTAACTTTCTTAGCGAAAATTTCATTCAACTTAACAGGGTGGTTTAATCATGCTATATAACTTATTTTACCAGTTTTTTTTCCAAATTGTGTAGTTATTTTTTTGATTGTTGCACACGCCGTCGGTCCTGGTAATTTGAACGCGTATTTACGCTCGATAATAATACCGTCAATAGGATAATCAATTTGTTTTTGTTGTTCGATGTAATCATTTAACTCATCAATTTTTATTGTTTTTTCAACATTTTTATAATTAATGAAATCAATTAAATTATGTCGTTCCACTTTTTGCTTCCTATTAAGAAGACCAACAACGTCTCTTCGTGTCCCATTTTCTTTTTTCATAACAAGTTCGCCCCAGCCGACTTCCAATATTCCTTCTATGGAAAAAGTTGTTATTTCTGATCAAGAACGGCAAACAATTAACTTATTGGTAGAAGCATCATAAAATGCTCCCACCCCATCAAGTTTTGGACTCACCACTATTGTTTTAGCGTGTGGTGCCAATTTAAATAAAATGTCTTCTAAGTTTCAAAATTTTTTTAACGTTTTATTATTTATCATTTTGCAATTCTTCTAGTTTGATAATATGAAAACTCAATAATCGCTTCATCATTTCACAATGTAAAATATAACTAATTGATTCTTCTATATCTTCTAATAATATATGTTGTGAAGTATCTATATATGTTTCTCTTATTTTGATATCCAACTCGCTATATTTTTTAAATAAACTTTTGAGACCTTTAACATTTATTTTTTTAGTATATATTTTATATATTATCGTGTCTTCGATTATTCTATATTCTGAATTTTCGTTCCCATCAAAAAATCTGTAGGAAAAATATATTTCACTTTTTCTCTCCTTGTAGAAATATTTTTCATGTTCTAATTTGTCTCAATGATTCATTTATTTTGTGATATATCCTTTTTTAATTGCGTTTATCTCTCTTACTTTTTCATACGCTTCTTTTAGCGAGATTTTGAATATTTTAGCAATGGCTTCTGCGTCAGTACACAAAGCACCAAGGTTTAAAACATCATTAATTAGTTCTAAACCAATATATTTATGCTCAAAACATGGTGTAAATAATAGATGTGATGATTCGTCTAGGCAGTGAATGGTACAATAATCGCATTCATAAATGTTGTTGAGTATATCTTTATTATTTGGTTCAAATATTTTATTCATTATTTTTTTGTTCCTCCTCTTAATTTTTTTCACAATTTAAATGCTGTGCTTGTTAAAACTAAGCTTAAAACGATGAAAGCAACACCTGCTAATCCAAGCCCAATGCTATTATTTACTACACGATCTGCGTGATATCCGTATTGTGTATCATTTTCTGAAAGCAATAACGCTTTATCAAATGTTTTATATGGTTCTGACAATTCTTTAATTGCGTCTTCTTTAATATCATTGTTAGGAAAATTTAACCCATATGATCCTCATTTTTCTTTAGCTGATTCATATTTTTTTAGTGTTGATTTTAATACTTTCAATTCAAATTCGGCGTCTGTTTCTTTTTCTCTTAAAGGTGTTAAGTCTTGTTTTTCCATTACATCAGCGGTACTTTCATCGGAAGCTACAGAATCTTCTCTATATGATTTTCTTAGTCATCCTCTATCTTCAATTTCCTTTGTTTTATTAGCAATAGCTTTTTCAATAAGTATGATTTTTTCGTCTAATGCTTCAATGAAAAATTGACTATTTAATTTATAATCTTGTTTGATTGATTCCGCTAATAATTCTTTAAATGTAATGGGTGTTTTTTTTCCAATTCCAATTTCATATTTTAACTTGGTTGTAATTTCTATAGTAGCATCTTCAATTATTCCATATTTAGTAATAGATGCTGTTTTTTGAGCTTCAAAATCTGCGTCTCGTTTAATTACTAATTCATCATAGATTGTTACTTTTGTGGGTACGCTTTTGCTCAATGTGATACTATGTAACACAATTCCAGTGATGGCACCAATTAAACTTAATGCGCCAACTCCTAAAACGATACTGTCTAACCTGTTTTTTTGTAAGAAGCTTAAAACTTCTTTTGTTTGTTTATTTTTTGTCATTATTTTTGACCTCCTATTTTATTATGGCTTATATATGCCGTTATTGCTTCATTAATTCGATTAATAATATCTGTTTTTTCTTTAAACACATTATAATATGGTCCAGAAACTCTCATATTGTAACCATTATGTTCTACGTTTAACTGTCCACTCGCGGGATAAATAGTTATATCAAATTCTCAAATACCATGTTTTTTTTTATTATCCAAACCTATAGTATATCGAAAAGTAACATTATCACTATTCGAATTATTAATTATATAGTTAAGATATACATGTTTATCTTTGAAAGAATGATTTTGTTTGTTTACATTTGTTATTATTTCTTCTAAATAAAATCTATATTCTCCTCATTGTTGTTTTTTAAAAAATATTAATGACTTCAAAGTATCTTTTTGTCTGTTTAAAAATTTTAATTGTGAATTTAAAATTTTATCATTACATTTAATCATTTCAGAAATATCGATTAGAACTTCTTCTTTTAATTTATGAAAATCGTTATCATTTAAATCTTCAATTTTTGAATTATCTCATATTACATCCAATATTCTTTTTTCAATACTAGCATCTTTAATGTTTGGACCAAACATTATTCTATCCGTTAAATCACTATATACTCACAAATCTTGATGTGATTGAAATTTTTTATATTTGTCTCAAAACAATTTTCTATTTTCTTTATTTGTCATTATTATTCTTTTCCTCCTAAACATCCGTAGCGATTGGACCCGCGTGTTTTTTTCTGAAACTCATTGGTTTTCTTTTTGGGTTATTACTATCTACCATACTACGTAATATTTCTCTTAATTTTTCTAATCTATTTTCTCTATTTGTCATTATTTTTGACCTCCTATTTTATTTAATTCCTTTATGTAATATTTTATCATGCTATTTATACTTTTGTACACTTTTTTTCGACGCGCCTGTTGTTTTTTTGTAATGTCTTTAGGGATCGAATTAATATCCAAATGTGCTGTCATAAGTCGTTGTACATCAACTTTTTTTGATTTGAGATCGGCTCGCAATTTTGATTCGCAACGTGACACTTCATCGTCAACAGCAAACATTCGTTTAATTTTATCTATTCTATTTTCCATATTTTTTTTCCTCCTTTCCTTATATGGTACCCACGGGAGGATTCAAACCTCCAACCTAGGGCTTAGAACACCCTTACTCTAATCAATTGAGCTACGTGGGCTAAATGGTCGGAAAGAGAGGACTTGAACCTATGATCTCTCGGACCCAAACCGAGTGCTTTTCCATCTAAGCTACTTTCCGATGGTAGAGCCATTGGGGATCGAACCCAAGACCTCACGCTTATAAAGCGAGCGCTATAACCACTAAGCTATGGCTCTATATGGAGCAGATGAGAGGAATCGAACCTCCATAGTCAGATTGGAAATCTGAAGTTCTACCATTAAACTACATCTGCTAATGGTGCTGGTTACAGGCCTCGAACCTGTACTCGTCCGTTTACAAGACGGGTGCTTTGCCACATTAAGCTAAACCAGCAAATGGTGGAGGAGGAGAGATTCGAACTCCCGTATCTAAAAAGAATCTGATTTACAGTCAGACGCGTTTAACCACTTCGCTACTCCTCCGTGGCGGACCTGACGAGAATCGAACTCGCTATCTCCTCTTAGACAGAGAGGCATGTCATCCATTACACCACAGATCCAAATGGTGGAGATGGCGGGATTTGCACCCACTTCTTGACGCAATTTGATCATGATTGTTTAATTTCGCTTTATATGATCATTCAAACGAAACTTAGTTGCTATTTACGAAATTGTCCCGCAACTGACAATTAAGGGGTTTTTTTGTTATTATATTCTCTAATATGACGGTGAAAACTGAAACGTGTTATTAGATACCAATGAGGATTCATTCATCAACATTGAAAGGTTGTTTGTAGTTGTTTTTGCATTTGTTAAAAAAAGAAACTACGCCAATCGAACCTATACATCCCCGAATATATTATACTACACTTTTCCTCCTCCAAATAATTTTCTTTTTAAATATTGTAAAAATGTTTCTTTCTTTTCTATTGTTGTTTTAGGTTCGAGTTTCCTATAAACTCTTGCGAAACGATGCAATGCTGGTCATCTACTGGTGAATATTTTATTCTCTCCATAAATGTTATAGTGTTTACCAACAACCTCAAAACCTTTATCTTTAATGTTTTTAGGTGTTTCATCGAGCGAAAAAATGTAATCGTTTCAAATTCACAATTTACGAAAAACAGACAATAAAAGATGATTTGTTTTATCTTTTTTAATTTTAATGTCATTCTCGATAACATATTCTTCGATAATATCTTTAATTTTAGTATGTGTTTTCGTACTTTTTTTATATTTGTTGTCTAAGTATAAGTTGTCAACCTCTATTGTACTAAATCGCATTCTTTTTATTCGATATAGCGATCATTTAGTTAATCTATGTTTTTTAAAAAAAGGACTTTGAAATTTAATGTCTTTACATAGTTCGATTTGTTCTTCATTTAGTTTTCACAAATTGTGTTTCTTGATTTCTAATTTTTGACAAATAGCTTTTATATCTTTTTCTTGAAGATATATAGTTGTGTTTTTAAATATACTGATTTCGTATTTGAACTTTTCAAGAAACTTTAAATATCCAAATTCTTCTCCTGTTTCGATAATCTTTTTCGCCAAAATAGAAGCACTCACTAATGCTGATTTTGGATCAAAGCATTTATTGTATATATTAAGTGATTTAATATTGTAAAACACAGGACAACCTTCTTTATTCATGTATCATTTGGCTCCTGCTTTCTTCATTCTATTCAAGAATCATCAATAAACCGAAAAATGTTCCTCAAAAGTAGTTAATATTCCCGATTTGGTATCTTTCGAGTCTCAGTAGTTAACTCACACTTGTTTACTTGTTATTCCTTTATGTTTGTGTGTGTAGTAAAACATTCTTTCCTCGTATGTTAATTGATTTATTTGTTTTTTATTTTTCATAGTTTTATTTATATTTAGTCTTTTCTATATAATGTTTAATACATAATACTTGATATTTATCAGCGTCTCCAACCAAATTATTACTGTCGTTGTGTAAAATGTAATTAGAATATGCTTTTTCATCGCATTCGAAACAACGAGCTTCGTCTAATTGGTAACGAACGTCAGCAAATCTTCCAACGTATTCTTGAAAAAAATATCGTGGATCTGTCTTATATAATGTCAATAGACAAAATACAAGAGTAATACGACGGCGTTGTAAGTTTGGAATTTGTTGTAGAAACTCATATGGATAAAAGTGAAATTCATCAAAAAATAGAACATTGTGTCCTTTAGCTATGGCATCTTCAATTTTATTTGTCAAATCGATATGATCACGAAAAGTGATAACTGGTCTAATTTGACGTGTTTCTCTTGTTGTTCCTTCTAATTGAAAAATTTGTGGTTCTTCAATACCTCATTCTGCGATAAGCTTTTTTAACTTTGTCGTCTTTCCTGCTCTCATGATTCCTTCGATTGAAATAATGAGCCCTTTATTCAATAACTCTTGTTTGAACATTGTTTTTTTTCCTCCTGTGTTCCTTTTTTTTTTATTTTTTTTGTTTGCTGGCAGAGAGACGAAGCCTTGACGTTTACCAAGACCTCGTCATAAAACCGGCCGTAATATGACCGGTTAAGGTGAATGAAACAGTGACTTTGAAAATAAAAAGATAAAGGAAAGGAAATTGTCGCTTAAGCTAGTTGTCACTGCCTCTTCACAATAATATACATGGTAAAAAAAATAAATTGTGTTTCCTTTTTGCATCTTTTTTTTATCTTTTTTTTTCTTGTTTTGTAATTTCCTTTTCAAACTTTTTGAGCATGTCCTTAAATATCATTTGATGTAGAAAATCATATCCAAATTCTTTATCAAACTTTTTTTCAGGCATGTCTTCTCGTCATTCAGCGAAAACAACATTCAACCGGCATAGTTTTTTAGTGTCGCAACTTACCATAACCTTAAGGTCAAATGATTTATCCTCGTCTTTACGTTGTTCGAAATTCATGAAGAACACAACTCTTTTACTGTCGTTATCATCTCAACTGGTGTTTGTGTATATTCATTTTCGATGTTTTTTTGTAATTTCCTTACTGATTTTTTCAAAATAATCATGAAACTTCAAATTTCTCTGATTCATTTTTGAATTAAATTTTTCTACTTGTTTTTTTGTCATATATTTCATTATTCTTCTCCTTTATATTTATACGATCCTCTTTTTTTCGTGAATTTTTGATTAGCTATTTCTTTTCTAATTCTATTAATTGTCTTTATTTTTTCAACGTTTTCTTTTTCTCAATCAAGAACAGCATATACACCAATAAATATTTTGGGATTATCGCCTTTTTTTCAAGTTGAAAGTTTTGTTTTTGCTAAGTTAACAAGATTTTTTCGACATCTATTGAAAGCGCTACGTGAAACTTTATTTTTCATGTAAGATGGGTAATTATTTGTTGATTCATCGGCTTCATTATAGTCTTTGTTAAAATATTTTTGTGAAATTTTTCAAACTTTTTTCATACGAATATTTTCAAAATCATAACTATATAATCTATTTCAATTTTTAGCTAGTATAATTGAACTCATTTCTTTTCTAATAGTTTTTTTAAATTCTTCAAGATAATCATCTAATTTTTCAAAATCCTCAAGTATTAAATAAACTTCGATTTTGTTATTATCACTATCTTCTAAATGATATCATCGTCTAGGTTTTTTTTCTAAAATATGAATATTAAAGTTTACAAAGTCAAATCTATGACCCATAGACTCAATAGTGACGACAAAACGACCTCTCAAAGGTTCATGTGGTGACTCATCCCAGCTCATTCAATCACAATAAACCATACCACAATTCATTTTTTCAACAGCACTAATAAGTGTATTTTCCATTTTTTTTTCTAATTGTTTTAATTCGTCGTAAGATATTTTTTTATATTTTCCATTTCCATCCGAAAAATTTGACATTATTCTTTTCCTCCTTTTAGATATTTAATAATATAATCTATTTTTTTTTCAACCTCTAATAATCGTTCTTCTGTAATTGCACCGCTACTTGTTGGGTGAGGTACCGCCATTTGAATTAATCTCTTCATGGTCTTAAAAGCCGGTAAATTGGGAAATCTATATTTTTCATTTTTGTTTCATCATTTGTTATGTTCATACGTGTATTTATCATCATCCCTTACTGTACTAGTACAGCTTTCTCACACGCTATTAATGTATTTTAAACTCAAGTATGCGTCTTTTAAGTTAAAAGGTTTAGGTAATAAATTAGCATATCCATTCAATTCATAAAAATCTTCATCTTTATTTTTTATAATACAGTTACCGTTTGTTAATAGTGGTGTGGCTGACATATAAACACCTGTTTTGTGTAAGCTATATAATCTAACAACATATAATTTATTGTTGTATATAAACATATCTAATTTTTTATATTTTTTTTTAGAATCGTAAAGTGGAACACCTTTTTTGATGAAAGCCACTTGTTCTTTTGTCAATTGTCATTCTCAAATATGATCCGCGTTGTGTTTTAGTGTTGTTTCTTTATTTTTTGTCATTATTTTTTCCTCCTAATTTGTTTATTATTTTTTCACATGTGTCTACGGTCTTTTCAAGAATATCTTTTTTAGGTAGTTTTACATGTTTTAAACGTTCTCTTAATGGCATTTTATTCAACTCACTATCTGGCATATCGCCGGTTGTGTTCATTGTTGCCTTATTCATAGCGTACACTGATAAAGGAAACATTAACATCATAACAGAAGAAATTGTTAATGAAAAACAGCAAACAATAGCTATGAGTTTTAAATTTGTATTATGTAATTCTACTATTCCAAAAATTGAAAGAGAAAAAACTATAATAAAAAACACCAACAATAATATATCATAAACATTTAATTTATATTTTTCGTTAATTTGTACATCCATTATTTTTTTCCTCCTTTTAGGTTTGATCCTATATATTTTACAACAGCGCTTAAAAGTTTCACTGTGTCATTTTGATTGTGAATTAGTTTTGTTATTTGTAACTTCATTAATTCAATTTCTTTTCGTGAATTATTTTCCATTGGTTTTTTTCTCCTTAGAAGTGATCTTATCTGTTTTCTTCTTTATTTCTATATTTTTATTATATCACATTATTTTTTTTCTTTCATTATTTTTTTCCTCACTCTCAGGGAGGTCCTCTTCTTGTTGCGATAATATCTTCATAATTATCTATACAATGTTTAAATGCTATAATCATATTTTTATACTGCTCTTGCATATCCATTTCTTTTTGTATTCTTTCTTCACATTCATCGTAAAGTCTGCTACTATTCGCTAAATGTTCTCTCAATAAGTTTAAATCGAGACCCCATGGGACAATGCTATTTTCAATCTCATATATATATTCTTCTACTGTCTTTTTTTTTACTGGTTGGTTTTCACCATCTTTTTCCTTCATTTTTTGAATTATTGCTCACATAAGCAATTGTTTATAAAACTTTAAACTTTCGTATTTTTTTATTACGTTATCCACGTAGTTTTCTACTTTTTTGTACATTATTTTTCTTTTCCTCCTTTTGAAATAATCAAATGTTTTTCTCATAATTTTTTAAATTTAATCATGTCTAATTTGAAACTATTTTTCTTACTTATTAATTTAATCAATAATAAAGGTACTCCTTTTGATGTAACCAAATCAAATATTTTTTCTCCTTTTAAAACATAACCTTTTTGTATGTTTAATAAATCACTTACTGTTTTTGTTGTCATTATTTTTCAAAAAACCTTTTCTTCTTTCATTACTATTGTATCATATTCTTTTTCGAAAAGTTTAAATAAAAATGGTCCTCGATAATTTAAGAAGTAACCACGCATTGAAGCATTTCGAATTAAATGTCGTACAACCGAACCGTGACGTTTTTTGAAATCAATATATTTTTCTTTAATCAAGTCTTTCAAACAATATTTTATCGCTAATACATGATCACAAATAATTTTAACATTGATATCATTTGTAGTTTTCTTTTCAATTTTGTCAGCAATATCTGTGTATTCTTTCAACTGGAAAGGTGTTTTAAAGTTGTTAACAACAATCAACAATCTTTCCAATCCGGCTCCAGTATCTATATTTTTTTTGTTTGACATAGTGTAATTACCTTCACCGTCATTTATCATATAAGAAAATACAACGTTTCATATTTCTAAATATCTGTCATTATCAATATTTTCTTTTAATAATTCAATTCCTTTATTTTCCTTATCCAACTGCTGTCCCAAATCATAAAAAAATTCAACATTTGTTCCACATGGACCAACTCCTAAATCTCAAAAATTAGTTGTTTTATCTCCTGAAATCAAATGGTCTTCTTCAACACCTATATTTAACAATATTTGTTTAGTTTCATCGTCCGAAAACAAATACGTAATATACAATTTTTGAATGTCCAAATTCAATCATTTTGGCGATGTTAAAAATTCTAATGCTCACGTTAACGATTCTTTTTTTTGATAATCATTAAATGAAAAGTTACCTAACATGCGAAAAAACGTTAAATGTCGATTAGTTTTACCTATTAAAGAGATGTCGTTTGTTCGTATTACATCTTGTACGTTAAAAAGTCGTGAATGCGGTGGTGTTTTTTCTCCTAAAAAATAAGGTCTCAACGCTGAAACTCCTGAATTTACAAATAATAATGAACCTTCTTTGTTAATTATCGATTTGTTTTCTATTTTAAAATGTTTCTTTGAAGTTCAAAACTGACTTCATTTTTCTATTAATTCTGTTTTATTCATTTTGTTTTTTCTTTTCTCCTATATTTTTATTATAACATACTTTTTTTATTTTTGTTTCTAATTTTTCAATTCAATACAAAGCCACCGGAATCACGACGGCGAGCCCTAACAAAGTGGGTCCCAACCAATCATCAGGCTTAATTCCTTCCACTCTAATCACGCCCATATATATAAATAGAATAGTGAGTGCGATTACAGTTGTAAGCAACAACAACCACACCAGATTAAACAATATGGTTAGTGTTTGTTTATTCATTTCCAAATCACCCCATTTTATCGAAACAAATTACAACAAACATTGCCAATGTTGGATTAGATGCTGGTAAGAAAAATAAATACGAAGATGTCACACCCATTGTCAACGCCACCACTGAACAAATCAAGTGGAGACAGTAAACAGCTGTGATCACCACGCCCAAAAAATTAATGAAACCTCTTCTTGTAATAGGATAATAGTATTCAATAAAATATAGTGCTGACATACCACTTGCTATACATGTCATTCATACAATGCTCACCACACGCATAATAAATCGTACATACGATGAGTACAAACCACCATCTACTATATTGTAAATGCAAAAACCAAATCAAGTAACAGCTACAATTACTGATAATAAACATATAAATTTGTCTTTCATGTCTTTTCGACCTCCTTTTAAATTATTGTACCATACTTTATTAATATTTCTGTCAAAATAAAATAATAATTGACATGCATGTATAAAAACAGCTCTGCCACAACGAAAAAATTAACGGCAAAAAAAATTAATAAATGTTTGTTCATATTTTTCATAATTATATTGTACCACAAAAAATTATTGTGTGGAAAAAAATTATTATTATTATTATTATTATTATTATTATTATTATTATTATTATTATTATTATTATTATTATTATTATTATTATTATTATTATTATTATTATTATTATTATTATTATTATTATTATTATTATTATTATTATTATTATTATTATTATTATTATTATTATTATTATTATTATTATTATTATTATTATTATTATTATTATTATTATTATTATTATTATTATTATTATTATTATTATTATTATTATTATTATTATTATTATTATTATTATTATTATTATTATTATTATTATTATTATTATTATTATTATTATTATTATTATTATTATTATTATTATTATTATTATTATTATTATTATTATTATTATTATATAAATATATATACATATAGACACACACACACGCGCGCACATAGTACAGCCCCAAGCTAAGGCCTCCAAAACGCCCAAAAAGCCCCTTTTTAAGCCATTTTAGGCCCTTTTTAGCTTTTTTTGGTACTTTTTCCGGTGTTTTCATTTGGTCATTTCCGACCCCTCCACATGCTCAAAATCGACCCATTAGGTGGCCAAACAGAGGCGGAAGGTTGAGGGTGTGGGGTTTGGTTCATTTATTCATTTTTTGGCTTCCTTTTTTCGTTTTCTCGTTTTCTTGTTTTCTTGTTTTCTTGTTTTCTTGTTTTCTCGTTTTCTTGTTTTCTCGTTTTCTTGTTTTTGTCTTTTTCGTTTTCTGTTTTTGTCTTTTTCGTTTTCTGTTTTTTTTCTTCTTCTTCTTTTCTAATTTTATTATATACCAAAATTTTTAATTTGTCAAGTGTTTTTTTTAATTTTTTTTGATTTTTTTTGGCTTGTTTTTCCTTCTGATAATGCCATTTTTTCCCTTTTGCTAATTTTTTTTTTGCTTTTTCTTATATTTATTTTATACCTTTTTTTTTATTTGTCAAGTATTTTTTATTTTATTTTTTATTTTTCGATTGTTAAATTTAGGCCCTTTTTTTTTGCGTTCAATGGTTTAGGTCGTTTTTTTTAATTGCGGGCCTGTTTCGCGTTGTTCAATTTTGAAGGTGTAAAATTAAGCCCGTTTTTTTTTTTGACGGCATAAATTACGTATTTTATTTTTTCGCGTCTAATTTTCATAGTGCCCAAATGCGCAAAAAAAGCCCGGAGATTCCGGGCCTTTCTGCTTGTCGCGGTGGTGCTGTTGGTGGGTGGTTTTAAATGTAAACGCTCGGGGTGTCTTCGTCGTCGCCGTCCACATTTTCGGCCTCTCTTTATTCGTCCCAATTTTCGGCGAATTCTTCCAGTTCTTCGCGTCATTCGCGCGATTCCTTCGCGTAGTCGTCCGCTCCTTCTGCTACGTGTTCCGCTTCGGCTTCACGGAGTAGGTCCGCGGTCGAGTAACAAGCTGAAAAAATGGTTTGGGTGATTTCTTCGGCTTCGTCCGGTGTTATTTCGTTAAATTTTTCATTGCTTCATTTTTCCGCCATTTCTTCGCTAATGTTTCCCAATGTGTGGGCTACGTCGTCGACAATGTCGGGGTAATCCAATCCCTCAAAATCATTTTTTAACTCTTCCAATTCCTTAATTGTTCATTTTGTCATTTTCTAAAATCTCCTTTTTTTAATTATATCATATTTTAATTTAATTTGTTTTGTTTTTTTGTTTTTCTTATCTTTTAAACGGTTCGAAATCCATTTTTTCAGGCTCGAAATCTAAAAGCTCGTTCAATCTAATTGAAAAATCAATTAATTTTTTCGCATTTTCAACGTCTTTTTTTGCCAATCGCTTTTTGGTTGACGTGTTGGCTTCGTCGCTTAATCCTTTACAAATTGCCAAAATTTCAAATTTGAAGGCGTTAAAAGTTGAAGGGGTGAGGTTATCGGCTTTAATTTTTTTATCAATTAATTTTTTAAATATATTTTTTTTATGGTCGGAATAAATCGATTTTAAACCTAAAAAATAATCGAAACGCTTTTTTACTTCTCCACCCCCTCAATTCTTTAAAATCTTGTTTTGTAAGATATCGCAAAATTTCGTTTGGTTTTGGCGTGCTAATTTATTCATTTTTTGCCTCCTTGTCTCATCTTTTCGTAAACTCTTCAATTTCTTTTAAATATTTTTGAAATTTCGGCGTTGGATTGGCTCGGCATTCTTCCGCAACAATTCGACAACTTGCAAAAATTCATTGTTTTAATTCCTCCCATTGTTCAGCGTCCAAAAAATCAACCGTATAATTTTCCCGCAACACTTCGGCAAATTCGAATTTTAAACCATTTAAAACAATATCGAAAAAATCCGGATAATTTAAATTAAAAAAATTATCTAAAAAATTTAAATTGCGATTGTCAAAATCAATTTGTTTTTGCTCTTCTTCGCTAAAAATTGAATAAGGCCAACAAATTACGAAATCGGCCAAAAAGTCGCGGATTTCTTCGCATTGTTCGCGGTCACCGCTTGCGCATTGGTGGCCAAATTTATTAATAATTTTTAATAATCGGTTTTTTTCGTCCTCCTCGTCCCTACAGTCCAAACCTCGCAAATTTTGCGTAATGCTGTAAGTGCTTAAATTTTCGGCACATTCAACCGGCATTTTATCGGCTAAATATTCTTGAATTTCTTTTTTTTCCATGTCTTTTTTTCTCCTTTCCGGGCTTTCTGCCCTATCTTTATTTATTTATTTACTTGCTTTTTAATACTTGGGGAGGCTCTCCCTCCCCCGTGTGGGGTTATTGTTCCCACTTTGCCACGAAATCCGCCACCTTGTCGCTAAAAAACTGGATCGCTTGACTTTCGAAGCTGTCGGCTTCTTCGTCGCAATCAAATTTAGCATTTTTTAAAACTTTAAAGGCTTCGGCTTCATTCAATCCGTCAACCTCTCCAATAATTAATTGGTAGTGGTCCAATTCTAATAATTCCTTTAATTCATTTTTAAATTGTGTTTTGTTTTCCATTTTTAAAATCTCCTTTTTTTTTCTTTTCTTTTATTAAAATTTAATTTGCTTTTTTCTTTCCCTCTTTCTCTAATTATATTATAAACCTTTTTTTTATTTTGTCAATAGTTTTTTTTATTTTTTTTTTGGGCTACTTTTTGCCCTGCTGTAGCCAATCGCTGAAATATTTTAAATTTTTTTTGGTTTTTTTTCGGTTTTTATTGTGTTTTTTTTGTTAAAATTTTTCAGCTTTTCAAAAAATGAAATTGAAAAATCAAAAAAGCCCCTTTTTAAGCCAATCGGTGAAACCGAAAAGGCCCAAAACTCATTTTGCCCTGTGTTTAAGCCAATAAATAGCGGTTAGGTCGACTTTTCCCAGTGTTTAAGCCAATAAATGACGGGAGAAACTAGACCAAAAAAACAAAAAAATAGGTAAACGCAAAAACAGCGACGAAACGCAAGAGCTCCGAAGTCTAACACCTTCCGGGTTGCTTCCTCTTCTGTTTGGCATGTTTAACGTACACAATTACAACCAAAAGGGGAGCGGATCGACCAAAGAGAGGGAGCCAACAAGAGGTGCGACGGGTTCAAAATGGCATTAACACAGGGAAAAGGAGCGAAAAAGAGACCAAAAAAGGGCCAAAATTTCCCAACTCTTAAACTTTTAAACCTTTTTTTTGTAACTCTTAAACTTTTAAACACGCGAAAAGTGGCACCACAACAAGGATTTAAGCACGCCGAGCGAAAAAGTTTAAGAGTTTAAGAGTTTTCGCAAAACTTCTTCCATTTTAAAAATAAAAATATATATATAATTAAAATAATAAATATATAAAACTTTTTGAAAAACTTTTAAACTTTTAAACTTTCCCACTTTTTCGCTCTAAAATGGCTTGAACAGTGGCAAAACTGGCGGTTTAATAGTTTAAAAGTTGTTGCCAAATAGTTTAATAGTTTAAGAGTTGAACGATTCCACCCCTTAAAAAGGCCGTTTTTTGGCTCTATGACTGGGCAAAAACCCGATTGCTCCACTTATTGGCTAAAATAGGGCATTTTTTCGCTCTTCCTCAAAAAGAGGCTAAAAATATTTTGAAAGGTCCCCCCTCTATTATAACATTAAAAATTAAAAAGTCAAGGGTTTTTTTAAATTATTTTATTTTTTTTTTAAAAGGGGCGGAAAATTCCAAAATGAGGCCCCAAAATTGGCTTGGCTATCTCTTAGGCTGGCCAAAATGATACATTTAAGGGGTCAAACAGAAGAGGAAGGGAGAAGGGAGGACCTAACGGGTTGAAGGGGGGGCACGAAGTGGGGCAAAATGGCACGAAATGAGGGCAAAGGCTATAAAATGGCATAAACAGGGCACGAAGTGGCGCGAAGAGGGGCCAAAATGAGGACAGGGAGGGCAAAGGGAAAACAGGGAGGGGGAGGGTGACAACCCGAAAATTATTTTTTCAATCCTTGT